>NW_019385031.1:162008-216380 GCF_000671375.1 Centruroides sculpturatus
TTTAAAATTTATTAATATTATTTGTAAAGTAGATTATTTTTAAATATAAAAAGTTATTTAATTCTCATAGAGCTATGCTTTTTATATTCACTATAAATACAGTTTAATAGTTTGATAATTCTAGAATATTTTTTAATATTTGTACATTTTAAATAAGAAATATATCACAAAAATTGATTTATTTAATAATAAAAGATAATCAAATTTTTATTTTAAATTTATTTGAAACTTGGATAAAAATTAAATTTAAAAAAAATCAAATTGAAGGATAATAAAATTTAAATTATTTCATTCTTAAATTTCACATAATTTGAAATTATATTACCTTATAAATAGTGAATTTTCGCTTATTAAACATTTATTTAGAAATATTTAAATGAAGATGAAATTACCAGAAAAATTTAAGACAGTAAACATTTATGGCAAAGTCAATTTATCGAACAGTTTTCCAAACTGAAAATAAGCTGCATAGAAATTTTTGGTTTATGGTAAACATGCCACAAACTTATTTTCCGCAAGAATTCATAGCTAACGTAAGTTTAGTCTCATAAATAACGGTTGTTGCAGTTACCCTGCCTAGGCATTTTTTAGAGCGTCCATATAGCAAAGCTTCGCTTCTATCGATTCTTACACCAGCACCTGTCTATTATCTATGGTCGCAAAACTGTTATTATGAGAGAGGTTTGCTCTTTCAACAACATTTGGCCTGATTGTTCTTCACTCTAGTCTTATAATCCACAAGAGAATATCTGGTCTCATTGTTTTATTTCCAAAACCTTTGGTTGTTGATTGAACTGGATGAATCCCTTTAAAAAAGTTCCTCTCCTTCTCCTATGATTAGCACTTGTAAAATTTAAGGTAGAAAAAGAACCACAAGGATTTTTTCCCTTTCGAGATGAAGTTATTAAAGTTATAAAAATATATTTTTTTTGTTAATGAACAACTTTGAAATTAAAGTTTAAATAATTATACATTTTTCTAAAACTGATTAAATTTATCGTTTATGACGTCAAATATTTAAAAATAATAATAATTTTAGAATATTTAATTTTAATTTTCGAATGGTTATAATTATTTTAAGTAAAATTGTAATGATTAGCAAATTAAAAAAAATATAGAGAAATAATTGGCAAATTTCATCATTATTTTATTCGATAAATATAATGAAAGGAAAATAGTTTTTCTTTTTAATTTAGAATTTTTCTAAAAGTTGTTTTTCAGCCATTTGCTTCTCATGTTTCGGACCATTTTGTAATTCGAGGAAACACGGCTGTTATCAGATGTCTATACCCAACTTCTGTTAAAGACTACGTTAAAATAACTCTCTGGATGAGAGACGATGGAGTCACTATTGGTTCTCCTGGTCTTACAGGCAAGTATTTTCTTCATTTACCAAATTGGTTTTGACTTTAAGTATCCAATTTCGTTTCTTTTTTTACTTCCTTTAATCATTCGCGTTACAATATACAATTTTAATAGAAGTTTTTCCCCTTACCTCATCCCTAGCTTGAACTCTAGCTTCAATAGATAATAGCATCATCTTCAATTTCAATTGATAATAAAAATAAATTAGCTTTATTACCGAAATAGAATTCTTCGATGTTGTTATTTTTTAGACTATAACTGATACTAAGAACTGTTTAGCGCTAAACGGATGATTATTGAAACCGATACAATCTGTAATATATGAGATCTCATAACAATAAAATTTTAATCCTCTTGGAATGAAGCTGACATACCAATAAGAGTTTCTATTGTTAAGTTGCTAACATTTCCTTTAACATCAATTTACCTTTTTGTTTAGTAGACAGAAGACAAAGTGGTAAAGTTCAGAAAGAGTCAGTTCTTGTTGAATACTTGGCAGATACAGATGAACTCATGCAGTCAGCCAAACACACTGCTCCTTCTAATGCACTAAACGTTGCCATCAATTTATCTACTTCCCCTAAAACTTAGAATGTGTTTGGTTCTCAGACGAAGTACATAAAATATATAAAAATACTAAAAAAAAACTTCGCACAGACTCGAAGTGGGATTAAGGAAAAATAAAAGTAGAGACGTCGAAGAAAACACATAAATTTTCTCATTGCTATCCTAAAGCACTCCGTTAGTGCTAATTTGTGCAAATCGAATACATTGCTTCGGTCGTGTTATTTCACACTATCAATTTACAAACTCCAGGTTTACTTTAATGCCAAATTAGCAAAGACGAATATATTAACTTGATGGTGGTCTGGAGATAGTATGAGATCTCAAAAACTTACTTTCAAATATTCTTGAAAGTATGGCAATTTTAATATTAAACAGCTTATCACTTTTAAATATTTGCATTTAATGAGTGCACAAACTGCTATAAATATAAAAATTAATTTAATCAACTTCTAAGTTTGGAAAAAATTCATTAATATATTAAAACATTTACAAATAAAGAATGTTTTTTTATTATTATAATTTTTAACTTAATTACATTATTAATTTTTAACAACGTTAACTTTATTTAATAATAGACAATTCGATTATAATTACAAGCAATAACGAATCGTTTAAAAATTGTTTTTTTTATAGCAAAATACGCGAGTTATGTTAGATGTAAATCTTTATATTACATTAGTGATATATTTATTCATAAATATTCCAGAACATAAAAGTAAATAAAGCTCTACTCATGTATTAGATACTGTCAACGTAACTCTTAATATAACGTCAGTTTCTGTGTAGCATCAGTAGAAATTCTTATATAATTTCTTAAAAGTTAATTTTATAAAATTCGTTTAATAGGTAAAATATTGCTGTCTTAATGTAACTTAAAAGCCATTTTTCATCTACACAGATTCGAATTTAATAGTAATAAGCATTTAGTTTTTTTGGGGGAGGATATAAATAAGAAATATTTACATATTACAGAAGACTTTTAGAATGTGAACGAGAAATAATACAATTTCGCTCTTTCTTAGGAGAAAAATATATTATCCTTCCTACGGGAGAGCTTCTAATTCGTAATATAAGTCCAGCAGATGCAATAAGAGGATATAAATGTCAGCTTCTTCACCAGCTAACTAGTCAAAGTATAATGAGTTCTAATGCTGGAAAGATAATTGTTAGAGGTAAATTATTTTATATATATATATATAATCTATAGTATCCTAATTATAATTTAAGATAATTAATTGTTCTTTAATGTTTTTAAAAGCTTGAAACGTTTCTAGTTATGTTGCAGACTTTTAAGAATTAAATTAAAATTTTACGATTATTGTTTTCTGTTTAATGTTATAAGAAGATAACATCATTAATTTTCAGAATTAATTTTATATAATTTTTATTTTTTAACTCTGTTTTCTAAAATTGAGATTTGTTATGACATTTCTATATATAATGGCATTTTGTTTATTTATTATAGCATGAATTATATTATTTTCTATAGGCGCATATAGCATTGTCATGTCAAGTTTTCACTAAAGTGAATAGGTCATAGATCATCGTCTAACATTTTTTTCTTATTTAATAAAAGTAAATTCGCATTTTAGAGATATTTTATTACTGTAATTGCAAACAATCACAATAAATTGAAATAAAAAATAAAATATTTTTATATATGAAAACGTAGAAGAAATAAAATTGCGTGATAATAATTTCTTATGGATGTTAGTAGAAAACGCATCTATCTTCATCAGCAACTCTTATACTGTTAGCTATGTGTGACAAGTCAAAGACAAAACTCTGAATAATGCATTTTTCTTTGGATAACAATGTATATTTATGGGACGAATCAATGTTAAACTACTGATGTGAATGCAATTGAAAGATGATATAAAAATATTTCGCTATACCGCAATAATGGTAGTGAGAGTAGACGAAAAGATAAGAGACGATGGTATCAATATTATCGACAAATACATGGTCCTGGAAATGTTGGAAATGTTTCATTCAATAGGATGTTGGCAAGACATCCAGACTGGCAAAGGGACATTACCGGATCGAAGAATCATCACGGTTCTATTGAACTATTGCTACCTCGAGAAAATCCCTGTTCTCCAATCATTGTTCACCTTTTCTAGCTTGTGGGAGATTTTCTGAACAAATGGAGTTATTTCTTTGTTGTGCCTTTTATATAGCTTTTTGCTGAATTTCAAACTTATAAATCCTGGAATACAATTATGGCCAAAAGGATTTATACGTAATATTTTTTTTATAAAATAAATGTTACAAATGGACAATTTAATTCGATATATCACATATTGATATAAATTTAACTCATATTTTTTAAAAACTTATTTCCTATATATAGAGCCAATATATTTTTATATAAAAAATAAAGAAAAATTAACATATTTTTAGTTTTTAAACAGTATAAATATAATTATATAATTAAAAGTAATATTTTTGAATTATAACTTATTTTTAAACTATTTAGCATATGTAATATTATGGATATATTTACATATTCTGGAATATTTTAATGATTAAGTGTACATAAATAGAAATTTTAATTATTATTTTTTACATATATTATATTAATCTACTACATATTAAACCAATTTTTTAAATTTAATATTTATTTTAAAGAAAAATTGTCAAACTTTATGCTTAAAATAAAAGTTATACAATTTATATTCATATTTTTTCAAATGAAGTTATAGAAAGATAGACGTATTTGTGTAATTTTTTTTTTAATTTTGGAATCAGTTGGTATTCTATATTAAATAAAAATAGAATTCTGGAATATATAAATATATCTCATATTGAATCATACGATGAGATGATTTATGGTCAAAAAGATACACTCCCTATGTAAATTTTATGAAAGGGATATTGTAAACGAATATTTTAAATCAATTTATCAAGTTTTTAGACTGTATATTTAACTGGTTTTTTTTAAATAATATTCCTGCTTAATTCATAAGCATATACTTTCAATTATCATTAATATAAGAACTTTCTATTTTTGAAACATTAAAGATATATAAAACCATGAAATGAGATATATTTTACGTTTTCTAGAACCGCTAAATCCATTAGCGCCAACCATTACCGAGGCAAAAACTCTAATTCGAGCCAGAGAAGGAGAAAAGGTGTACATACCATGTATTAGTCAAAGCTATCCACAATCTACCTATCGCTGGATGAAAAGAGATGGTGTAAGATTACTTCCGATTCAAACATCAAGCAGGAGAATATTGCATGGAAACGAAATACTTGTTATACAACAGGCAATATCCGATGACAGCGGTGTATACATCTGTATAGCTAACAATAGCGTTGGAGAAGAGCGAACAGAAACAAAGCTTTTAATTTCTAGTAAGTAAAGTATAAAATATATATTTACGACATTTTAATTGTGAAATTCTTACTCCGTAAAAGAATTTATTAACAAAAGATTTTTAAGTTGTTTAACAGCCTCATCAAAAAGCACTGACTCATGAATCGTGTTTTCTTCTTCCAACCCCAACAACGAAAGCATTGAGCGTACTCTGCATACCTTCACCTAAACTTATCGGAGTGTTTCACTCTTCCAAAACGTTCGTTCAACAATAAATTACTCGGAGTTATGTTCAGTCTGTGAAAGATAGTTAATCCTAAACAAATTATCAAAGTGGTCGATGGATAAGACTTCTGGTTTTCAAAGATAAGTTGCGGTGCAAGAAAATATACTCGATTCTCTGATAGAAAAATAATTAACATATTCTTGACAACAGGATTGATAGCTGGAAGTTTTGATCTCTACAAAATGATCAGTATTAAATCGAAAAGAACCAATTAAAAAAAATTATCCATCCGATGTATGAGACTAACTTCTCGCCTACGGATGTGAATTCGCTGATGTGAAACTAATCTAAGAGCTTTTTTACACGCTTGTCTCTCAATACATCCCCTCCCCTTTTTTTTGCTAGACAAATCACTTCTGTTTAATTTTTTTAATGTTTTTCTCTCTCCTATCTGATTGATTTATAAATTTAAAAATTATTTTTTTCATTTAGAAAGTTTATATAATTTAAATTTATATCGATATTTAAATGTAAATAATGCAATTTTTGAGAAAATTATAAAATATTTATTTGTATAAGTGCTAAACAACATTCTTATAAAGAATTAAAACAGTTAATACCGTTTCTAGCAAAGTTTACGGATTTTTCTTTTTTTTGTGGGAGATGATACAAGAAGAAAAAATATATAAATCGTGTGATATTTGAAGCGAAAAAGAACAAAAGGAAAATGACAATACACTCATCATTTCGAGTGGTCATAGAAAAATTCCTTTCATTAGTTGGAAAATCTGGAGAATATCTTCAGATACACAAACATAACGAAGAGGCGGAGATTCTCAAACTTGTGAAAGAAGTTTGGAAGATAAAAAAAAAACAATAAACGTAATTTGTTGAACGCAATTTATTTTTAGAGTTTAGANCAAAACGAGTATAAAGTTCTATAGACTTTATAAATATTCATTACTTCATTATATGGAACATTAACAAGTCATTTTATGAATTATTCATTAAGCTTGTTTTATTTTACAAACAATAATTAGGCCTAAACTTAAATTGCTGTATTTTATTTACTAAATAAATCTTATATCAATTTTGAAATAATTATTTTAGAGTGGGATATATATTTTTAAGAAAGATATTGAAAAAAATTTACTTTGTTGCACTTTAAAACCGCCTTGTAATCAAATTCTGCACGTAAATTGGTAATAAAAAAAAAACAAAAACTCCATTACAATGGCACAGCGCAAGGATACATCACTGGAAAAAAAAAAACAGTTTCATCACAAATGTTGCATATTAGTAAGTTGTAAAGCCATCTCTGACATTAGTCAGTTTGCATTAATTGCCAGACTGTGTTTACCACTTTCCGATTTGTAACATTTGTGATGAAACTGTTCCTTAATGGTGTATCCTTGTGCTGTAATGTTGTAATCAATTTATTCTTTCACCGGCATTTCGCATGCAGAATTGCGTCGAATTTTTTGCAATAGAGTATACTCTACGTATATATGAAAACGTAGAAGAAATAAAATTGCGTGATAATAATTTCTTATGGATGTTAGTAGAAAACGCATCTATCTTCATCAGCAACTCTTATACTGTTAGCTATGTGTGACAAGTCAAAGACAAAACTCTGAATAATGCATTTTTCTTTGGATAACAATGTATATTTATGGGACGAATCAATGTTAAACTACTGATGTGAATGCAATTGAAAGATGATATAAAAATATTTCGCTATACCGCAATAATGGTAGTGAGAGTAGACGAAAAGATAAGAGACGATGGTATCAATATTATCGACAAATACATGGTCCTGGAAATGTTGGAAATGTTTCATTCAATAGGATGTTGGCAAGACATCCAGACTGGCAAAGGGACATTACCGGATCGAAGAATCATCACGGTTCTATTGAACTATTGCTACCTCGAGAAAATCCCTGTTCTCCAATCATTGTTCACCTTTTCTAGCTTGTGGGAGATTTTCTGAACAAATGGAGTTATTTCTTTGTTGTGCCTTTTATATAGCTTTTTGCTGAATTTCAAACTTATAAATCCTGGAATACAATTATGGCCAAAAGGATTTATACGTAATATTTTTTTTATAAAATAAATGTTACAAATGGACAATTTAATTCGATATATCACATATTGATATAAATTTAACTCATATTTTTTAAAAACTTATTTCCTATATATAGAGCCAATATATTTTTATATAAAAAATAAAGAAAAATTAACATATTTTTAGTTTTTAAACAGTATAAATATAATTATATAATTAAAAGTAATATTTTTGAATTATAACTTATTTTTAAACTATTTAGCATATGTAATATTATGGATATATTTACATATTCTGGAATATTTTAATGATTAAGTGTACATAAATAGAAATTTTAATTATTATTTTTTACATATATTATATTAATCTACTACATATTAAACCAATTTTTTAAATTTAATATTTATTTTAAAGAAAAATTGTCAAACTTTATGCTTAAAATAAAAGTTATACAATTTATATTCATATTTTTTCAAATGAAGTTATAGAAAGATAGACGTATTTGTGTAATTTTTTTTTTAATTTTGGAATCAGTTGGTATTCTATATTAAATAAAAATAGAATTCTGGAATATATAAATATATCTCATATTGAATCATACGATGAGATGATTTATGGTCAAAAAGATACACTCCCTATGTAAATTTTATGAAAGGGATATTGTAAACGAATATTTTAAATCAATTTATCAAGTTTTTAGACTGTATATTTAACTGGTTTTTTTTAAATAATATTCCTGCTTAATTCATAAGCATATACTTTCAATTATCATTAATATAAGAACTTTCTATTTTTGAAACATTAAAGATATATAAAACCATGAAATGAGATATATTTTACGTTTTCTAGAACCGCTAAATCCATTAGCGCCAACCATTACCGAAGCAAAAACTCTAATTCGAGCCAGAGAAGGAGAAAAGGTGTACATACCATGTATTAGTCAAAGCTATCCACAATCTACCTATCGCTGGATGAAAAGAGATGGTGTAAGATTACTTCCGATTCAAACATCAAGCAGGAGAATATTGCATGGAAACGAAATACTTGTTATACAACAGGCAATATCCGATGACAGCGGTGTATACATCTGTATAGCTAACAATAGCGTTGGAGAAGAGCGAACAGAAACAAAGCTTTTAATTTCTAGTAAGTAAAGTATAAAATATATATTTACGACATTTTAATTGTGAAATTCTTACTCCGTAAAAGAATTTATTAACAAAAGATTTTTAAGTTGTTTAACAGCCTCATCAAAAAGCACTGACTCATGAATCATGTTTTCTTCTTCCAACCCCAACAACGAAAGCATTGAGCGTACTCTGCATACCTTCACCTAAACTTATCGGAGTGTTTCACTCTTCCAAAACGTTCGTTCAACAATAAATTACTCGGAGTTATGTTCAGTCTGTGAAAGATAGTTAATCCTAAACAAATTATCAAAGTGGTCGATGGATAAGACTTCTGGTTTTCAAAGATAAGTTGCGGTGCAAGAAAATATACTCGATTCTCTGATAGAAAAATAATTAACATATTCTTGACAACAGGATTGATAGCTGGAAGTTTTGATCTCTACAAAATGATCAGTATTAAATCGAAAAGAACCAATTAAAAAAAATTATCCATCCGATGTATGAGACTAACTTCTCGCCTACGGATGTGAATTCGCTGATGTGAAACTAATCTAAGAGCTTTTTTACACGCTTGTCTCTCAATACATCCCCTCCCCTTTTTTTTTGCTAGACAAATCACTTCTGTTTAATTTTTTTAATGTTTTTCTCTCTCCTATCTGATTGATTTATAAATTTAAAAATTATTTTTTTCATTTAGAAAGTTTATATAATTTAAATTTATATCGATATTTAAATGTAAATAATGCAATTTTTGAGAAAATTATAAAATATTTATTTGTATAAGTGCTAAACAACATTCTTATAAAGAATTAAAACAGTTAATACCGTTTCTAGCAAAGTTTACGGATTTTTCTTTTTTTTGTGGGAGATGATACAAGAAGAAAAAATATATAAATCGTGTGATATTTGAAGCGAAAAAGAACAAAAGGAAAATGACAATACACTCATCATTTCGAGTGGTCATAGAAAAATTCCTTTCATTAGTTGGAAAATCTGGAGAATATCTTCAGATACACAAACATAACGAAGAGGCGGAGATTCTCAAACTTGTGAAAGAAGTTTGGAAGATAAAAAAAAAACAATAAACGTAATTTGTTGAACGCAATTTATTTTTAGAGTTTAGACTACAAAAATTTGTAATCTAAACTGTAGAAAAAGTAAAAACAAATATCACTTGTACAGAAAATAATATAAACTTTCTCGCTGTTTTTTTTTTCTTTTCGTCTTTAGAATTTTATAATCTTTTTAAATTTACGGATATTTTCTTGTTTTTTAATATATTTTCAACAAATTTTAAAGTAGTTTATATATTTATAGTATAAATTTTATTATATTTAGGTCCTCTTAGTTGTCGAATAGAACCTAAAATTCAGAAAGTCGACATAGGAAAACAAGCTTTATTAAATTGCAAAATACAAGGACAACCAGTTCATAGTATAAATTGGCTGAAAGACGGTTTTCCAATTATTCTCAACAACAGAATATCACTTATATCACGTGAAGTTATTCAGATATATCCTGTACAGCGCGAAGATAAAGGAATGTATCAATGTTTTGTTGGCAACGATATAGAAACTTTTCAATCGATAGCAGAAATCACAATTGGAGGTTTGTAATGCCCCCTCTGAGGATAATTATTAATACTTTTAGATCTATCTCATCTCATGATTATTAATTTTAAGAAAATTTAACTTCTAATTTTCAGAGGATGCGCCTACGTTGATTTACACCTTCAGAGAACAAACCATTCAACCAGGCACCTCTATATCTTTAAAATGCTCTGCTGCTGGCAATCCTTTACCACAAGTTACTTGGTTAGTGGATAATTCTGCTATACCCGAGGCGTATCATATTCGTATAGGTGATTACGTCAGTGACGAGAGAACTGTCAATAGTTACGTCAATATAAGTTCTCTGAAAATTGAAGATGGTGGAATATATACATGTATAGCCCAAAATGATGTAGGAAGTAAATTGTACTCGTCGAAACTCAATGTTTATGGGCCACCTTTTATTAAACCTATGAGAAATATCACCGTTCTAGATGGACAGAATATTCAAATATCTTGCCCAGTTTCTGGTTATCCAATTGAGAAGATATATTGGGAAAGAGGTAAGACCTATTTTTTCATACGCTTTTACATAATCACATCATTTAATGAGTTATTATATGGAGTTGATACATTGATACGCTGTTACGAGTATCCCAGATATTATCAGTTTACTTATTACCGAATATAATTTTAATTATAGCGTTAACATTTAAAGGATGATATCTTCTTCTTGAGGCTCTCAGTCAACGTTCTTAAATTGTAATTGTGAATAGTTGTAAATTTGTAACTCGTATTAATCACAAGGGAGTAACAGGTTAAACGTAGTGAAGGAAATGTTATGATCATTAAGAATTTAATTTGTATTACTAATCATCAGAAAACGGTTGGAACATTAGACAAATCATTAAATAAACTTCGAGTCTCACTAATGGCCCGTGACGTCATTATGGCACACAAAGCATGGATACTGCCTATATAGGAAAAGAGCTTTGAAGCTATGACTGTCATTTCTCACAAATGGCTCCTTCCGTTTCGATAAAATGAAAATCGACTTATTGAAATGTCCCAAATATGGTTTAGATAGAAAATTAACACACAGGTGTGCCTAGTTGGCTTTTTTTAATGGATTAAAATACGTTATCATTTTCCTTTCTAGACAAATTTACTACAATTTTTTGTATCATTTAATATATTTTCTAATTTTAAATTCGCCAATATTAAATATATAACTTATATATAATACTTTTCTTAATTTTATACTAAAGCCTCTTTTATAAAAATAATAACACGATTACGTTTAATTATTCTTAATTTTTTTTTTACTTGTAGATTCTTTATAGTTAGATAATTATATTTTTAAAGTTATAAATCTCTTGTTTCTGGTATAAAATATATCAAAAAAATAATAAAATTAACGAATGTTTTTATACGTTATCCTTTGATATATGTTTGTGTGGATAAACTCGTAATAAACAAAGATTCTCTCGAACGCATATAAGGGGAAAAATATGAGGGGGTATAGTATATTAAATCACACACCATCTGAATAAATCACGATATACGGCAGCTATAAAATTTTTATATAAAATAAATGGGTTGCTATTCACAGTGCTAAAAAGAAATATTCGGAAAATGTCTGGTAAAACTTGCAAGGAAAAACTCCTCCAGGAAGAATTTTATAGTTGTGAAATCTTTCTAATTTAACTTTTTTCACAACTTTCGAAAGTTAAATTATATCTAGACGAATTCGGGTATAATTTAGTATATAAAATTTTATCAAGATCGATATCGTTACACAGTAACGATAATTACTTTTTCTCGTTTTGTTGTATATAAACCGCAACATTTCTGTATATGCTTATGTATTAATGTATCACTAGAAATTTATTTTATTTAACAGACGGTAGAATTCTTCCGCATAACCACAGACAGAGAAGTTTTAACAATGGCACGCTGGTTATTCAGGAAGTACAGAAAAGAAACGACGGAGGGCGATACACCTGTATTGCTGAAGACAACAAAGGGAGAAGTGCCCGCAGGGATGTCACCATGACTATTATGGGTGAGTTTATGACATTACTTCTTAAGTGAGTGTTTCGTTGTATGCTGCTAGCTCGACAGAAACACTTTCTACAACTAATTGTTGTCCAAGTTAATAGTTCTACCAGAAATAAGAATCTCTAGAGCCTAGAGCTAAGGTATAAATAAAAAAAAAAGTATATAAACGTCTTGTAAAATAGATAGAGTAAACATCTCTAATGAGGTTATATGTTTGCTTCAGACATTAAAATCTGTCATTTAATAGCATTTCATTGAGAAAAAAATTTTGTTATTATTTTTAAAATTTTTTAAACATATTTTGAAGTGATTTATTTATTTTTTTAACAGTAAAGATTATTTCTAATAATTTTTTACATTAAATTTTTAGCAAAAAAAATATATATATATTTTCTTATTATATTTAAAATTCTTCTAGTTATCCGCGATTTTTTAAAAGCTATTTAATTTCGAGAAACCAAGATGTTTTCTTTAAATGGCTTGTAGTTTACATGGTTGGAATAATATTGAATTTTTATATGAAACCACTCGAGAAGTTAAAATTTATTTAAGAAAAAAGAAATGAATTTTTATGCGTTTTATTGAATTAAAAAACAAAGAAAAAAAAGAATTTTAACAAACTGGGTGAAATGTTTTAGATGTAAGCAACTAAAATGGAGTATTGAGCCAAGATTAGAATGAAAGCGCAAGAACAAAATGCATTTTCAATTATAATCCATTTTAAGAAGGGTTGAGTTTAAAAAAAAAAAAAGTAAATTTTTATTAAATTAAGTATTATGTAATTTCACAGAGATTTATATTTTTGTTTAGTTAAAAGGAAAGATTTAGATTTCAATGTTTCGTGCACGACAAAAGAATTTAATCTGTGTAAATAAGTTTAAAATTCTACTAAGATAAAGGCGTTAATTATTTTGAAAATTGAATATTTGCAGAATATTATACTTTTTTCTTAATAAGAAATTGATAAAAATAGAAAGAAAAATAAAGGATAAATATAACGACAATCATCTGAGAATTTAAATTAATAGCTTTCAACTTACGACTATTAGAAACATAATCTAGGAAGCATTGTGAGATTCAAAGGTTTTATACTTTCATAATAGAGATGACGCTTTCCATTATTATACTTTCAGCTGTATCTATTTGCTAGGTTTGAACGGTTTTGTACTGTATTTAGAAAAAATCGTTCCATTCTTTACATTAAAAATAGTACAGAGATGCTTAAATTTGTAGAAAAATTTTCCATCTTCTAAACGTAAATCGAGAAAGGAGGTCGATATTACTAGAAAGAAAAAAAAAGCAGATTCCATTTAATGAATAAGTATTATTATTATTTAAAATATTAATTTTATTAGATTTTGATTTAAAATTAACGAATAAAAGATAATGATATTTAAATATTTTATGAATATGGAATCTAGACTTTTCATTATTAGACGAAAATTTTTATTTTTAGAAATATGTATGTAAACAAGTTGTCAAACTAAATTAATTTATTTTTCCTAAAAAAAGTTAATTCACATGCATGTTACTTCTAATATTTAGAAGGAAAAAATAAAGGAAAAAAACATTGTAGTGGATTAAAATTCAGATTTTAGAATATAATTATTTTTTACATATAAACTTTTATATATGCTTATAACTCTATGTTTAAGAAGAATAATATATAATTTTCTATTTAGGCCGTTTACAGAATATTAAATCTATAATATATGATAATGTCATTTATTTATTAATAAATTTTTCAATTTATTGATAGAAGTATATTATAATTATGTATAAATTTATATTATATATGCATATTTCTCTAATGCTAATTAGAGAAATATGCATATATATTATGTGTGTTAAATATAAATATATAATAAATATATTTAGGCCTATATTTAACACATTTATGATTAATATATTATTATTATTAAATAATTGTATTTTCCGTTATTTATTAAAATTATTTTTGTATTTTAAAATGTATATTAATATTAGTGTCGCAACTAGTAAATCACGGACCCCTTATTATTTTCTATCCATTATAAGAATAAAAGCGGTATTTTTTTTTAAGTAATTTCAACATTTCTAATGGAATTACCAATTAAAAATTGTTTAAAAATAGCACTTTAAGCATTACTTTTTATACATTATTATAATGTATACGAGTAAGATTCTTTTATCTGAAGATTTTGTTATAAATTATTATTGAAATATCATCCGAGTCGATGTGTCGTTAATTTTAAAAAATATTGTAAAAATTATTCATAATTTTATTGTAAAATGCATGAAATATATTCTAAAAATAACATTTTTTCAATATATCGATTGTTTAAAATTATCATGAGTGTTTTTTTCCCTTTAATTTATTTACGCAACGAAACTTCAAAGTTGCATAACGTTAAAACGAATTATTTTACTTAAAAATAAAAAAGTGTGAATTTTTTACATGTAATTTGCTTTATATATAAGTGTAACGCAATTGATTAGATTTTCCATTAGATATTTTTGATATATAGAGCATTACTGACAGACAATTATCAAATATTGATAAAATATAATATGTTAGAATTCGATTATAACTTAGAAAAATATCTTAATATTATTTGTAAACACATGATTATTTATTTAAAAGATAAATTTGAAGTATTCTATAAAATAATAANGTTTTTCCACATATTTAGATAGAATTATAGAATTTTAACTTTGCACTTAACAAATTAGTATAATCAAGAGGAGGAAAAATAGAATTTTTAATCTAAAAAAATTCAATTTTAATGAACTTTATCTAAATTCAATTAATTAATTTACAGAATGTTTTAAATTGCAATATTATCTTAAAAATATATATAAGAGAAATGTAGAAAATATGATGTTTCCTTTCGTAAATCTAAAAAGAAAAATAACGTGTAAAATTCTTATTTAAATGAGATTCAAATGTTAGAAATTTTAAATAATTTTCATTCGCGTGTTGTACAAGTTTGAAAATTATATATTTTAAGAAGAAAAGAGAGAAATATTTGAAAAAAACAAAAAATAAAAAATAAGATATCCAATAATGGGGAATAATGGGGAAAATATTTGCCGAAATACATCAAAACAGGATAGTGGATGAAGAGATATAACAGACCAATGTCACAGATATGTGGACACTGTCATCTAGTAGGAAGACATACCAAAGTCCTGGATACTCAAAATACCTTAAATTCCGAGAATAACTTGTGCTGACCTGATTGTATCTATGGATACGTACATATATCTTGTGACAGAAGCACAAGAAAGGTTTTTAATGCAACCATTAGATTCTTTATCCGAACGTATTTATTACATTCGAGATTTATTAAAACGTAAGGTTTTGTTGAAATATGCAGATAAAATAATTAACTAATTAAGCGAAAACGTTAAGAATATTATCGTGCATTAATATGGCTCTATTCATTATAATAACTGCAGACATTTAAATCAGTGCATTCCTTTCTGTAGATGTAACTAATTCAATTAGTATTATTCTACACTAAACAGGAAATGAAAATACTTTTGGTAATTTAATGACGATTTATAATCTGTAAAAAGTTGCTTTAAACATTCGAAATCTTTTAAAAATTAACGTTGTTTCCAGCGAGACATTAAAACCAGAATTTTAATGCCTTTGTTCATTTGAAAAACAAGATTTTTATTGATGCATTGCCTTTTATTTTCTCAGTTTGTTACACGTTTTGCAAATCAAACCAATATCATTAAGAAAGTTCTATAAAAATTTCAAATAATGTGCCATTAAATATTCGTGTTTTCTTCATTTTTAAGCTTTTAAATTTCTGCTAATGCTTAATGTAGTGGTTTATTTTTGTTGCCAGTTATTAGTTATAATTTATGATTAAATTTAAGTGATTTTGTTGTTTAATTATACAATTTTATAAATTTTATTCATTTAACTAATTAATTTATATATACATATAAGTTTGATAAGAAAATTAAATTATTTAATAACATTTAAATTTATGTTTGAAAACTGTGTTGATGAGTATTTATAATTTTAATTAATGACAATTAACATAAGTAAAATTATGCTAAACTTACTCTTAATTATAATTACTTTATTAAATTGTTTCCTGGCGCTAAACAGTTGCTCTGTATTATTTTTACATTTCAATTCTTTAATTAAAGACTCGTATAATTATATACAATTACTTTTATATATAAAAATTGTTTATTTAAACTAGAAACTTGCCGTATTTATATAAGATAAATTTACATTTTAAAACTAATTATCAATTTTAATTATAATTTAATATTTTTCTTTTGCTTTATATTAAAACTCTAATTTAAAAGGTGAAGAAATTACAATTTTTAAAACGAAACCGTATCAATTTTAAATGCTTTAATGGAAGAAATTTAACTATTTTTATAATATAATTATACCATAAAAACATTTCAACTTGTTTGATGTTTTAATCAAAGTAGTATACGGTTTGTATAACTTCATACAAGTTAGAAATCCACACAGTAATGATCTATTTAAATGTAGATCAATGTGCATAAGAATAAAGTAAAAAGATTTGCTCTAAGGAAATAGTATATGAAAAATGTAGATTAAATATTTGTTTTTAATGAGTGTCCTGCTATTTATCGAACCGTAGCTTATGTCTACGTAAGAACAAAGTTGTAGTTGTAATTTACGGTTTTTTTAATCGTATGATAAGTAAAGTTTCATTCTCGAATAATTTTCAATTAAAAAAAAAACCTAGGACAAAAATTTTTCAATATTAATGTTTGCTTTAGTTATTGAAAAATCAACTGTTTTTTTTTTATTATCTTTTTTACAAAGTAGATAATGGAATGGTATGTTTAGTATTAAAATTACACCCTATAATTACTTTCACAAATGCTGAAGCGATAATATAGAATAGTCTTATGTAATGAAGGATTTTTGTCAAATATTTTTGTTATATTTAAGTAAAAAATTCTTTCAGAAATATAGATTTTTTTCCCTTTCTTTTTGAAATTTTGTTGTATACGCAAAAGGAAGAAATTAAACTTGAAATAATTCAGTTTATCTTGAAATTTTAAAGATTATTTATTGTACATATAGACGTACAATTTATCCTTCAAAAGATATTTTCCTTTAAAGATTAAATTGCTTTTTTGTATGTGCTCAATTTTTTTTGTAGATCCTTAGGTTGAATTCATCTAATCAAATATTTATCAATGAATACTTCATAAATAATACATACAACTATATAAATAATTCAAGAAATTATTAAATACGGTATTCTATTGTATTAAATCTTTAAAATAGGAGTAGATATATAAATAAAGTCTATTATTACCAATGTATGGAAAAATAATTTTAAAAATATAAACTTTTATATAATATTTTATATTATTAATTATAAATTATTACNTAAAAAAAGAATCGAATTTTAATCATTTAAAAACAAATATGAAAACTCTACAAATGAATAAAAAATATTAAAAAAATTGTTCATTATTTCAATATAATTATTTTAAATTTTTGCAATGTCTTGTACTGTACTGTACATAATTTAAATTTTTAAATACAAGCTCGAAAGAGGAGAGTTAATAATATATAAGTCCTTTTTTTTATTAAAATTAATAATGATCATCTAGATAATGCATTTTTTGTTAATTAATTTTTTCCTTCCAATTTCTAGCTTTAAAATTATTTCTTCCCTCTTAAATGCATTACATTTATTATTTATACAGATAACCTTGAATTAGTATTAATTAATTATAATTATATATATATATTTTAGTTTAAAAAAAATTCCTAAATTATATTCTAAAAAAGTTTCTTGTTTATATAATACAAATACAACATACAGAAACAAATGTAAATATTTTAATACTATTACTAAAACATGAATAAATAATAAAACATTTATTAGAAAAGATATGTTATTTTTTTCTTAATATATTATACAAATAAAATATTCCATCCAGTAACTTTATTATATTATAAATTTTTAAAATAGTTTCTTTAAAGTCACACTTGTGTAAAAAATCTGCATTTTTTTCCGCTTTTTTTTTCCATTCTTCCATCAGTTTTGAAATTTGATTTTTCAATTCATCACATATTTCGCATATTTCAATATTTCAATTCATCACAGATCACGTATCGGATCTTGCGTTTTTCAAATAAATTTCTCTTGACCGTTTTTCAAAAATCTTTCTTATTCTTTTTTTGTTATTGCTATTATTATTATTTATATATTTTTTATATTATATCTCAACTGTCAAAATGTTATCATAGAAAATCGTAATTTAAAAAAAAACAAAAAAAAAAGTTCAAACTGTAACTATGTCCTGTTTAGATTATATTTCTTTGAATAATGGTGCAGGTTTTTATCGGTGTATAACAGTGGTCTTAAGGGAAGGATTTTTAAAGTTTTTGTATCAAAAAACTTTCTTGACGAATTTTCTAAAGTGAATTTAATGATATATTAAACTTTAAATTTTCTTCGAACATTTTATAGATCCAATAAATTATTTTTATTTTATATCATAAAATTTTATATAGCATTTCCATTTGTGTTAATCCAATTTTATTTAAATTATTAAAATATCTGTTTTTTTCTGTTATTTATATTTAAATTATTAAAACATATCTTTTTTCCTAAAATTTTCTAAATATTTAAATTATAATATTCAGTCAAACCTCTGGCGGAAGCGTTAAAAATGGCCGTCGTTCGGAGGTTATTTTGTATGCATTTTTACATAAATAAAAAGCCGTTGTTGAGAAGTGGCCCTTATTTAAAGGTTCGACTATATTTTAAAGTAAATTTAATTTTGCGTATATTTTAAAAAATTCTTTTTGTTTTTATACTAGTAAACATATGACGCGTGCCCTTTAATCTTCACAAATTATTTTGTGTAGAACGAAGGACTTATATTATTTATCATTTTTTATATTGTAGTTTATTTATAATTTTAATTAAATTTTTAATTAACGTAAATAATTAAAAAAACTAGGAAAACTAATTGAAAGTAGTTCGACCTTATGAGATTGTTGTATATAAACACGAATATAATAGATTAAATTTATAGAATGTCAATATCGATTATTATGATACTTTGCAAAAAATCATAATAATCGATATTAACATTCTTGTACTGATGTTGCTTTCTTTACGATATCGTTACTGATACCGATATCAGTGTTCTCGTTTGTGATATGTCTTTGTATTGTTATCACACTTTCTGTTATTAGTCTTCCATTTTTTTGTGATGTCCTTCCATTTATTAATGCCAGTTCTTATTGATATGCTTTTANAATTTACATAAAATATTTTATAAATCCTATTAAGCCAAGAGAACAAAGTAATCGTGTTAACATAAACTTCTACCATTTTTCTTTTTATATTCCGAAAGTTATAAAAACTTACCGACATTTTAAAAAGATAATTTCTTATCTTATCAAATTTAAAGCATTAAGGTAAATTTTATTATATTTCCTATAAAAATAATAGCGTTGGGTTTATTTATGTTTAAAACTTACCGCATCACCCAAACATGTTTCAGTAAAGTAATTTTTACAGAAACTTTTTTCTAAAAGAAAAAAAAAACTCAAACAGTCCATAAAGTTTGAATGCGAATCTTTTACCAGATTCCTGGACATCTCCTGGTGTTGAAAAGATAGATGGAAACGAAAACACGTATACTTTACAAGGACTCGCGCCACAAACGTCTTATCACCTGAGATTGATAGCTGAGAATGCACTCGGAAGAAGTGAGCCGAGCGATAGTATAACAGTTATTACCGAAGCAGAAGGTAATATTAAATACAGTTTGATATCAGCTTTATAAAAATATTCTCAAATATCACCAATTGAGTTACGTATCATCTTAATTTTAAAACTTTATTTTATTATTACAGCTCCCAGTAGTGCACCTCGTAACGTTAGAGCAATCGCTACTAGTTCACATACCATACAAGTTCAATGGAAGGTAAACCTTTATTTATTTATTTATTTATTACAAACAATCCTATTTAATTTTTTAAAGTACAATACCTAAAATGTAGCTTAAAATTTATCTTCGAAGCATTGTTTAGTAGGCAATATATTTTTTTGTTTTGTTTTTATTTTCAAAATGAATGAATAATCGAAATCAATGCAGTATCATAAATTTTCTTAAAGAAAGAAGGGGAGAATGTTGTAAGAAATGAATTTGCTAACTAGTTATTGGTATTTTAGACAAAGAAAAACTTTTATATCGAAAATCTATATGTGATGTTATTTAGGAAGAAGAAAAAAAAAACTTTGTGAAAGATTGATCAAATTCTATTCTGTGAGTTCTGTTATTTTAAGACCGCGTATTGAAGTAAACTAATTCTATAAGAAGTTTTTTTTTCCACTTGTTTTTACTCTCAAAATATAGATTTTTCCCCCTTTTATCTTTTATCAAAAATATCTCTATACAAAATTACTTAACTTTATGTTCGTTCTTTAAAAATTAGAAATTAATTAATTAATTTTTTTTGTTTGATAATATGAAATTTTTTTAAAATGATTTTTTTTTCAATTTATACAAAATGAAATAATTTTTATATTTATAAAAGATAAGTAAGAGAAGTGAGATGAAAAGTAAATATTTTTGCAATTAAAAGAAAACTTTCTTAATAAAATATTGAACTTTGTAACAATTAAATGAAAATAATATAT
Organism: Centruroides sculpturatus; assembly: GCF_000671375.1. Classification (NCBI taxonomy): domain Eukaryota; kingdom Metazoa; phylum Arthropoda; class Arachnida; order Scorpiones; family Buthidae; genus Centruroides; species Centruroides sculpturatus. The sequence goes on from NW_019385031.1 coordinate 182,967, forward strand.
TTAATCGAAAGGATATGTTCTCATTAACCAGAAGAGTGTTTGCAATTCAATCATATTTCCAATATCAAATTACCTATTAATCAAGTCTACATTATTAATAAAGGGTCAAAGATACTTCACATTAATGCTCTCAGACTACTTGGATCGGATTTAACGTGAGATAATTAGTACCGGCTTTACAATAATTCTACTTTCTAAGAAAAGAAATTCGTCTCAAATATAAATTACAAAAATAAATAAAAACCACTTTCATAATTTTCATTACATTATTAGTATTATTTTTTATTATTATTATTTTTTATGAAGGAAGAAAAAACTGTTTTTATTGGAAGGAAAATCGCTTATTGTCATTTTTCTTTGGTAATCTTTATAAAATCACTAAGATTCTTAATTGGATTTTCTGATTTCACAATTTTAAAAATGAAATAAATAATGGGAATAAAAAGATTTTTGAGTATTGTGCTTAAATCTGTCTTCTACCTTCTATTCTTAATTAAATGGATTCTTTAAAAATAAAACATTTTCCTTTTGTTTCTCTTTAAATGATTTGTTTTTATCAAAGGAAAGGGTGGAAAAATATCTACAAAAATAGTGAATTTTCAAAGGAATAATTGGAAAAAAAATATTTTTTCTTTTTTGTATAAAAACAACTTATTTTATATAGATTCTACCTATTTAACAATTTTAACTTTTATAAATTAAAGTCATTTATTTTAAAATTGAATTGATATTTTATATAACTTTAAATTGTCGTTTTTGTGGGTTAGTTTTAAGAAAGATTCCTTTCTAAGTTTTTGAATTGCTTCACTTGGTTAAAGAAAAGGAATTTTATATTTTTGAAGAAAAAAGAATTCTTAGCAGAATGTTTTTTTTTATTTTATTATTTTTTTCAGTCTGATATAGGTTTTGAGTTGTACTTTACTCATGAGATGATAGGAACGACTGAATCAATCGGTACAAGTATGCTAGAATGGATATATTTACTCGGAAAGTTTTATTTGATCTTTCAACTTGAATTATATCTTTCCAATTACCTTTCATTCAATTCAATCACTTGTACAAAGACTGATCGATTGCAAATTTACTAATTGAATCTAATAAATTCTCTTTGAATGTTTCGTTAAAAACTGACTTTGATAGAAAATGGAAGAAAATACGATCCCTTTTTGTTGAAAATAATTATATAATGTTTTTTGAAAGAATCGCGAATAATCAACTTTTAAAGTAGATAGTTTACTTTTCTTCAACACAGAATATTCGGCTTTTAATGGTGCACAAGATCCACCAAATGTAAATGTAGTTGGCATTTAATTTGATTTATTCTGTTTTCACCATTTTTTTAACAATGCATTTGCCAGGATAATAGCAAAGACTTGCAAAAAAATAAATAAAATTTAAAAAATCGTTTTAAAATCACTCGTAAATAAATTTTAATTAAAATTACTACTAGATTTTAGCAAGTTTCTTGTATTAAAATTTAAATTATGGCTCTTATTTTTACTATTTTATCGATAGAATATGTGGAAAATTAATTTTCTTAACACTGCAAAGATAAACACTTAATACATTTATACTTTAAAAAATTTACTGTTAAACTAAGACAAATTACTTGAAATTCCTTTACATAATTAATTAAGAAGCGAGTGAATAGATTGAGATATATTGTGAAGGTAAAACAAAACATTTTTTTAAACAATATGCATTGTTCACCCTAAAATTATTTAGTCGTTTTAAAAGAAATTCATATTTTTTAAAGCGGAAATTAATTTAATATTATTAAATCCAATTAAAACTTTTATAATTATGTGGAAAATAGTATAGTAAATTATCTTTAAAAATTCCTAAAAGGAATGAAATGTAGCTTTTACATCTATCGACATATCAATTGGGTCATCAGACGAATCACTTATGTCACAAATATCCTGTCAGGAATCAAATGGATCGGCTTATTTGTCTATTAACTTGTCACTATTGATAACAATCTTCTCTTTCCAATGTCAAGATTGCCAAGTTGATACAGCCAAATATCATTCTTTACCTTATCTTCTAATGTTATTATTTTAATTAATTTCTTCTTTTACGATTTTAAAAACTTATCTAAAAATTCTAACCACAATTGTAATTGTTTTTTTAAACAATGTTTCTTATAATTAGATCTCTTTTATTGCCTTCACATAATTTTTTCTAAGTAGATAAAATCTCACTTTCGAACAATATAAAACATTTTATCAGTTTCAATTGTAATATAACTTGTTGCGTTAATTTCTAGTTGGATAGGAAACAATTCTCTTTTCTAATTCTAGATTCAGTTGTATCTAATTCTATCCTTGGCAATGGCTAATTTCCACATGATTAGCAAGATGTCCTCTGGGACCTCACCTCATCATCTACAACTGTTGAGGCAATTAGTGGCCATTGAGTGGTGAATTCTCCTGTTAAGACTCATATAAAAATTTCTTAGGGGGAGAACAAGTTTCAATTTGGGATTTGTATACAATTTTATTATCATTGTGGGAACTTTTAACAACCGAAGGGTAGTGAAGAATTAGTTTTGAAATTTACAAAACTTTCTCTTGCAGAATAATCATTTATTAACTATACTCCAGGAAATTTAACATGACTTTGTATTTGACTCATGTGAAGTTTTAAACAACTTACATAATTCTGTAGCATAATTAAACGATACTACGTCGAATAATCATATAACTCCAAGAAAAATATAAATTTCACACAAAACCAAGCTTTCATCATTAAGATTTGTGTAATTATTTATTACATTTCATATAATTATAGACGTATAGAGCTTTTCTTTCTATTATTGCTATCTTTTAGCACCTCCAGTTCTAGAACCCTTCTTTTTTCCTAATGATCTCACCGAAGGAAAAAGAGCTAGCGTTGCTTGTGTAGTATCCGCAGGAGATCTTCCCATACAGATTCGTTGGTTGAAAGACGGTCAATCACTTTCTAAAGATTTACATGCTACAATTACAATGGCTACAGAGTTTACTTCACTTTTATCCGTACTATCAGTCTCTCAACATCACAATGGTAACTATACGTGCATTGCTAGTAATCCTGCAGCACAAACTAATTACACGGCGGTTATGGTCGTTCGAGGTAAGAAAACAAGTAATACAATATTCGATGCATTAAGAGATGGCTTAAAATAGGAAAATTTGTTTACAGTACCCCCAAAATGGAGCAAAGAACCGAATGATAAATCTGTTGTGATGGGACAAGCAGTTTTATTCGATTGTCAAGCACAAGGATTTCCTGAACCAGTTATTCGATGGAAAAAGTCTGGTGGTAAGGTATATTTATTGATTTATTTATTACGTTCTTAAAACGATTTATTTTATATGAAAAATGATTATTTTTCAAAGAATATTTTTAAAAAATAAAATAAAATAAACTATTTGTTTTTCTTCTTTTATGTATGAGAAATGGCAAAGAGATAATTTGTTTGTTTATTTATTTTAATGCTGTGCAGGTGATTCAGAAACGGATTTTCAAGTAATTATCAGCAGTCAAAATATTCAAATATTAGAGAATGGTTCTTTATCTATAAAAGAAAGTATAAAAGAAGACGAAGGAAATTATATGTGTCAAGCAAATAACGACGTTGGTTCTGGTCTTGGCACAATTGTTAAATTGAATGTGCATGGTATTGTTTTCTTTATTTTTCATTAAATTATAGTTTATCAGTATTAAATTTATATAACAAAAATATTTTTTAAGTAAATTAAAAAAATAATATAATAGNATATCAGTGTTCTCGTTTGTGATATGTCTTTGTATTGTTATCACACTTTCTGTTATTAGTCTTCCATTTTTTTGTGATGTCCTTCCATTTATTAATGCCAGTTCTTATTGATATGCTTTTATGTATTAATAGCATTCTTTTTTATCACAAAAATATCATTATTACTTCTGTGTATTAATTTCTATTTTCTTGTTTCATAATCGTGTATTAATCTCGAGTATTATTGTTTCTACTTACTAATCTCCGTTCTTGAATTGAGTATTTTTATGTATTGAAAAACACTTTTCCTCCTTTATAAAGCTGTACTGTAAACAGCTTTTCATTATACTGCTGTTAGTTATGTTGTTAATATACGAGGAAGCACTCTATAAGCCTTTATTTTTATTAAAAACGAGAGAAAATTAAATCTGTATGTTTATATTTAGTAAGACTTTAATAATCCGACGATCGACAGTTTAACGGAGAAAGGGCAACACGGATAATGGAAGTATCTAAAAATCATTTATATAATATTAAAGTTGAATGTATCGACAAATATTAAAGTTACAAGCGAATATTTTAAAAAATCATCAATAATTTATTTTTGTTTCAGTGCATTCCTAAATTCACAGAACCTGTGTTGCGAAATTACGTTTTAGTAGCACTTGGGTTGTCTCTGTTTCTTCCTGCATTTCGAACCATTCAATGCACTTTGACGTCACCATTTCGGATTAATTATGGTTTTGCATCTGTTGCTAACTACTTCATCTTTCTTACTTTTACACCCATTCACGGTTGTTACATTTCGCATTAGTGCTTCATCGCTTTTAACACTTTTTATCATAAAATAATGAGAATAATAATAGCGTGAAATAATGAAAATAATGTTACTATTCTCAGACAGGTGATGCAGTTCAGTGACGTAACGGTTATAGAGACTGACGGATAATCGAGTAGAGATAAAAAAGTTTTACTGTATTAATGTATAAATATCTTTATATAGATAATGCATTAATAAATCTGTAAGAAGCAAGATCTCATATAATTTTTTTAATATTAACTTTTCATTTATATCAATTTAATTTATTGATATCCTATTTTATAATAATATTTGAATTTTTTATGTATTACAAATACACATTTTTACCAATATAGCAAAATATTATTATATTGAAAACCTTGCTTCTATCGAAATTATAAGGCGAAGTGTTTTCCTGATATTACAAAAAAATAAAAGAAATGACCAAGTATTTTCTATAAAAATATTAATTATAATAACAAATATTAAAATTAATAATTGAAACATTTACAATTACAATTAAACTAACGAGTTATAGATCTAATTTAATGCTTAAAGACAAATTAAAAAGAAAAGAGTCATATCTTTAAATTAAATTATATTTTTAAACAAAGTACGAATGCTTCTGCTCCTTCTCTTAAAATTAAATTTATGATTTAGAAATAATTTGTATTAAAAAAATCTACTGTTAGAAGTCAGTAATAAAGAGAAAATAACCAAATTGCATTATTAATTCTGAAATTAATATGTAAGTTACATTAAAAAAAGTTCTCATTATACTTTATTAGCAAATTTCCGTATAAAAACAAAGAAGAACAGAAATCTCGAGATAATAATGTAAAGTTTATTTTTAAAGAACACAAGAAGACGTCCTGCCTTGCTATAATCGAGAACAAATCCTTAGAAGGTTAATTCACTTCTTTGTATATCTTCACAGCCTCCAGCTAAAGAAGACCAACATGGAATTATTGAAGGTTATTACGTCGGTTACAAAATGAAAGAAGTTAATGAGCTTTATACCTACAAGACATCAGTGGCTGCTCCTGGTAATAATCAAGAATGCGAACTTTCCAATCTCAGAAGACATACGAAATACTCCATTATTGTCCAAGCCTTTAATTCCAAAGGAACGGGTCCAAAATCCGAAGAAGTCATTGCACAGACCTTAGAATACGGTATATTTTGATATTTTTTACTTTTCGTTTTCTGTACTTAAGATAAGCTGATAGACACGAAATCTCTCGATATTACGCTGTAAAAATGCGACCAAAAATTGCTGTTCCTCTAAGTAATATCGATTAAATATTATAGTTTGACGTTTGCAAAGATTGTATTAAGCGGAAATTGTCTGGTACAATTTAATATTTGTTACTTGGGTATCGTTCCTAAAGCTAGATTCCGGAATGATGACGAATCTAACCCTCAGGTTATGGAAGCTATAATGAGTTGTAGCCAACGGGTATAAAATAACTTTTATTAATTAACTTATTATATAAAGTATCGATTTTATCAGAAAGCTCTTTGTTAACCTTTATTAAATATATTCATGTTTTCAGTTGAAAAATTCAGAACGAAAAATTAATTAAATTTAAATACGGGATATATTTAAATTTCATTACAATACATTTCATATAATCAATGTTTAAATATTTTTATTTTGAAATCAGAATTAAATATTTTCAAATGTCATTTCTGTTAAAGGTAAGACGTAAAGCTCTTTAGTATTGTAAATTTTTAATGCTTTCTCTTAATATAGTCGAAATTATAAATGAGAGCTTAGTAATGTACTGTACAGTACATTATAGTTCTGTGTCCGATGGCTCTACTTACATAATTTTACTTTAGGGGACATTTACAATATAAATTTATACTATACATTCTCCTTAAGGTAAAATTGTATATTGCCAGATGTCTGAAATATGCATTAATACTTTGATATTTCGAAATGACGTATTGATTATTTCGCCTTATTTTAGTATTAGAAAGCTGTACACTATACAGTGTATCAAGTATTTTGAAGTTATTTGAAAGTTAAAATATGTAATTTAATGTAATGGAATAGTAATTGATCAAATATAGTTTTAAAATTTCTTTAGAAATGCAGCGATTTGGCTATATTTTAAGTCTTCAAACCATTAAGCATTATTAAACATTTTTACCGTAAATTCCTTATAGTTTATCGACTGATCTGATATTTTAAATATTAAATACGTATAAAAGAAGCAATATTAAGGAGTTTTAAACATAATATTGATTCGTGAGTCTTCAATAAAGTTTGTATACAAGTTCAACTGTCCTTTATGATAATGTTATAATTCCTGTTTAATAANTATTATTATTTTTTTTTCTATTCGAAAATCCAAAAATGACTTTCTTTGAGAGTTTATTAATGTGAACACGAATTATTCTTGGGCGAGGTTCATCAATAGATAATCAATCAATTGGGCGATTAATGGTTCTCTTACATGTTAATTCTAATTGTCATTGCGATAAATGAATCAAATAATTAAAGCCTGTAAATTAGTCCTTGTCGATTAACTAAAACTAATTTCGCATCTCTCGCACTTCTTCGGGATAATTGCTTGATAAATGTCTACTTCTTTAAATGATTACTTATATGTTTTTAACAATTAATTTCTTCCATAGTTCCCGCTCATTTCCAGAAGAAATTTCATACAGAAACAGTTCGTAGAGGAGAATCTATAACATTAAATTGCGAAGTATTCGGCGAGAAACCTATAGTTATAACGTGGAGCAGAGACGGACATAGTTTTAATCCCGAATTCGAACCTAGGTTTGTAATATATTTTTTTCTTATCATTTACCATTTTATAAACTATAAAATCTTTTTATTTTTTAAAATTTAAGTTAAGTTAAAATATTTTCTCATTTATTTCCTGTCGAATCGAATTATTTTCAGATGGTATATTTTGTAAATAGAAGAGTATATAAGTGCTTTTAAGTGGTAAAGGTTGCGTGCTATAGATGCTATTGACAGAAAATGTTTTCTCAACACGAAATTACAACCTAAAATAGTAAATTCGAAATATTTTCAAGAAAAATATACATCAAATAATAAAAAAAATAATCCAAACACACACGCGCGTATATATAAAACAGTTTTTTTTCGTACTTAACGCGAAAGTGACGATTGGTTATGGAAGAAGAGATACATTTTTTTATTTTATTTTTTTATGAAAAAGTATCAACATTGAATAGATCCAATATTTTCCATCTGCTCATTCTCGTATTCTCTGCAGCAACTTTTTAAATTGGCTTCATTTTCTTTCAAACCCAACGTCCCTCGTTTAATATGTGAGAAGTGAATAAGTATTGATTGTTGATGGTACTTGTAATGAAGTAAGGACATGGATATATTAATTTTTCCTTCGAAAAATGTTAATGAAACTGTCATATCCTGTTTCGCATTGTACGTTCGATATTATTTGTTATATTATTTGTTTAATCAAGTATGACAAAAACATAAGGAGAAGAATGTAATACAAGATGTCTACTAACAATTTCTTAAAGATTTCTAAACTCTTAAACATGAAATTTATATTTAAATTTATACAGTTTATATTTAAGTAAATATAATTTAATTAAAATTATTTATATTACAAAATTTAAGTTGTTATAAATTTTATTTATTCTAGAAACAAGGAAAGGAATTTAACAACAATATCGATTTTTAAAAGATAAATTGTTGTAATATATATTTAAATTGTTATTTTTCAAAGTTGATAATTTATTATTAATAAAATTGAAATTCGTTTATTTATTTTCTTTTTTGTGATGAAGTCATTCGTTTAATGTTTCGAGCAAGATGAAATTATAATTAAATATGCGTTACATTAAAATAAAAAAAAAGTAAAATATTTATGGCATAAATATATATTTAATATTATTTTTACATTAAAATTAATATGTAATAAATTTTGTTTGTTTAAAAACTGAATTTATTCTCTAATAATAATAAAATGGAGCATTATACTTCCTGTAGGGCCTATATATATTTATATAAATACTATTGNAATAACTTTTATTAATTAACTTATTATATAAAGTATCGATTTTATCAGAAAGCTCTTTGTTAACCTTTATTAAATATATTCATGTTTTCAGTTGAAAAATTCAGAACGAAAAATTAATTAAATTTAAATACGGGATATATTTAAATTTCATTACAATACATTTCATATAATCAATGTTTAAATATTTTTATTTTGAAATCAGAATTAAATATTTTCAAATGTCATTTCTGTTAAAGGTAAGACGTAAAGCTCTTTAGTATTGTAAATTTTTAATGCTTTCTCTTAATATAGTCGAAATTATAAATGAGAGCTTAGTAATGTACTGTACAGTACATTATAGTTCTGTGTCCGATGGCTCTACTTACATAATTTTACTTTAGGGGACATTTACAATATAAATTTATACTATACATTCTCCTTAAGGTAAAATTGTATATTGCCATATATATATATACAGTATATTTTTTTCTATTATTATATAAATTTATTAAATTAGTTTTATTATATTTTTTTATTTTTGTTATAGCTTATTCATCAAAGAACCAGTTCAAAAATGAAAAGTTCTAATTAGTCGTTTTAATTGAAATTTTTGTTTTCCATTAGTTTTGATCGGAAAGAAGATGGAAGAACAAATAAAAATCCTAAGATGAATGATAGAAATGATAAAAAATAAACCTAACTTTAAAGACATTACTTAAAATAATGCTGCACTTTATCACAAAATTTTCACTTATAGCTATTATATATGGTTATTTATTACAGTATAATATGTCTGTATACGTGGATGGTCTTACAATGAATACTTTTACATTCCAGATATGTATCTGAAGAGCAAATACGTACAAGCACGAGTTCTGTTATATTTACCATCCGCATTCCGTCGACAAGCAGACGTGATTCAGCTGTTTTTACATGCACAGGAGAGAATTCCTATGGAAAGGACGATACAAATTTTCAGATAGTTGTTCAAGGTAAGAAGCATCTATCCATATGTCAGAAAATATAAGAGGAACCTTTTAAGATACTATCCTCAGGCTGAACATGTAGCTTCTTGTCCATTACTACAACGACATAATATTGCATCCTCCTCTTTATCGATTCAGACCAAACTGATCTATTTTTGCAAGTAAATATAATGTTAGCTGTGACTTATACCAAGATGCACCGAGTGTAGATAACATGTAAACATTATCGTTATCGGTATAATAACAGTCAACATCAGGAGTTTTAATATTTAGGTAACTTCTCGTCTTGATAAACTAACGCATTTAAGTAAAGCTATATATCTTCGTGTATGTTTAATATATATATTTATAATTTAAGGAGTTCTTTCAAATTTTGCCTTTCTGTAATGACTTTTCAAAGTTTTGAATCCGGATATTTTGATTTGTAATGTTTTTCTACGTGATTTTTTTTTCTGGGGACTGATACATTTTGTTTTAGGACGTTTCATCTTTCAACCTTTTGTGGTTCCAATCTCCATTCCTGCACAACAAATACGATCGATACTCTCCCGCACTTGAAATTTTCCTATTGTGATTATATATTATCTAGCTGTCGATTCCTGAATATATTAACGTATACTGAAATAGATAGTCAATAACAATTCTCTCATAGCATTTACACGCATCTACTCACTAATCCGAACTCTAAATGATGTTTCGATGGTGCATTATGCTCTCTTCTTACTAAAATTAACGTAGAAATTTTACTTAAAAAAATTGACAGGTATATAATCTCGAGTTAAAAATCATTATTTATAGACAGAATAATTTATATTTTATAAACAAAGTAAAAAAGATATATATATATATATAATAAATTAATAACCGGAAAACAGTTGTAATACGTATCAATTCCACGTAAGGCGCTTAAACGTATTATGTGTCATTGAGAGAGGAAATTTTACGTTTCACTTACTTCATGTTGTCTTTAACGCACGATAAAATTGTCATAATTAAAAAAAATGTTTGTAAAATAAATATCTTGAATAATTATTTATCATGTAAAATTAAAATCTTCCTTTTCTTAATAAAAAATTGATTAAAAGATAGCATCAAGAGCGGAGTTATAATACTGTTAATGTTTAAATATTTAATTTTTAATTAGATTTATATTTAAAAAAAAATTAAACAAATCTTCATTTCGAAAGTAAAATATATATATTAAAAAAAATATTAATTTTATATGTTGAAAATTTGAGATAATTTAACGTTTGCCATTCAAAAAACATATGAAATGTAAATTCACTTAGTATATTAGAAATTTATAGTCTGTTTATTGGAAATTTTTACGCTAAATTTAGTTAAACATCAAGATAGGAAATCGAAACTAAAGAATGTTTCGTATTTAATTAAATTTTAATTGAAATAATTTATCATTCAATAAAATTTCAGCGCTAATTTTCGTGAAAGAAGGAAAAGATAAAAAATTGATAAATAGAACAATTTTGGAAACCGTGTAAGTTGGTAAAGTTTCCTAACAGCTTTTCGTTAATCAACTATATAAATTTTATAAATCGAAGAATAATTGATAACTTCAATACTCTTCGTTAATACTGAACATTTTCGCTAGATTTTCTTAAATAATTTTTAAAATAACATTAGAAAAGTAAGAAAATAATGCAATTTATGCTTTTAACTCTTATTGAAATTATTTACTTTAAATATTAATTTTACATCTCTGCTCATTTTTACACGAGTGTTAATATTTAATTAGAAAAATGTAACACAATTTCCTAAAAGTAATAATTTGCTAAGCATAATAGATGTTATTTTTAAAAATATATAATATACATATTTAATTCATTTTAAAATTCCTTAAAATTTTTAGAAAAAATGAATATGTTAATTAATGTTATCTCTCTCTGTTTCTCTTGTAGTAAATATGATGAATATAAATTCAAATTAAAAAAAAAATAGTAATATTTAAATTAGATGAACTTTTATTGAACCGAAAGGGATAAAGAGATATTCGGTGAATGAAAATAGATGAAAAGAGCTTTTAGTCTTTGTATATTATCTCCATCAAACTTTAATGTAACATATTACATCCATTGCAGTATATTGCTATTTCAATGTCGAATAACACACACCTTCTTCCGAAGTTGAGATTCCCTCCTGCATCTCTACATATGTTTTTTGTTTTTATATTATTATTCTTTGATTTTATGTTAGCTTTATTCTTGATTCTTCTTTTATGGATGTTTTTCTTACTCCTATTCTTGTTCCTCTTCTTTATTTTCCATTGCTGGTTTTTATTTTTTTACTCTTTTTTTCCTCCGTTTTCCTATTTCCTTTCCTTTTTTACAACTTTTCTTTGACTTTTTTCCTCGAATTTTTCTTTCTGATCTTCAAATCTGATCGACATAGAGACCATATTACACATATTTATGAAACCTACACGACTTTATTCGCAAATGGAATGAAAGTGAATGAGTTTTTCTTAACGTAGACCTAGACCATCTTTCTACTTGTTGGCTCGTTGACACTATTCGAAAAAAAATTAATTCAAATATGTTTATAGCTCTACTTTCAATCCATTTTTTTGCTTTTAAATCAGTTTGGCCATCATTCAACAGTAAATACAGCAAATAAAGCGTTCGTGGACCTGTTAGAATACAATTTTCACTTAAGACCAAAAATTTTTCTGACATTTAATCTATAATTTTTTATTTATCAATCAATAGTCGATTTAGAAATTGCAAGAAAAACAATATTTGTTTCATAAAACAGCCGTAGATTTGATCAATATTGCTTATATGTAATTTTTTAACAGTAAAAAAAAATATATACGAATCGATTTCTTTGAATATCATTTATTGTTTTTTTTTTTCAAGTCTGTACATATTTATAATTAAAAAATCCACATTTTAAAAACTTTTAAAGGACACTAAAACTATATTAAGCTAATGAAATTTTTAAACAATAATTTTATCAATAATTCTTGTATTTCTACTCATGAAGAATTTATCCTCAATTGTATAAAATATTAAAGTGAAAAGACCTTGTTAATCAATGATAAATTCATAATAATTGATATTATATTATTGATAATTTTTATAAATAATGCGAGATATATTTATAAGACTCACAGAAAATTTATAGATATACAGTAACTATCATTCTTAAGTAAAATATATAATTTTTATACATCTAAAACTGAAGAAAATTCTGTTGTTTTAGTCTACACAATATATTAAAATTGTTACTAAAATCTAAATTATTTATTTTTTAAACTAAAGATACTAAAAATTTTCTAGATATTGAAGGGATTTAATGTGACTAAAAAGTTTCGGCGAATGAAGTAAAGACTATCAATTTAACGTGATGCATTTTGGAGAATTATTACACTCGAAGGGCTTGATCGGTATATCATATCGTGTTAAAGACCAAACTGCGATTAACAAACTTTTTGGGCATTTTTCCACAAATGACAGAAACTCTTCCTTCTTCGTAATCTATTATATTGTTATTTTTATTAGTCATATTGCTTCTTATGATAGAAGACAGATACCTTTAGCAATCTAAAGACAGTCGTTATTACTTTTCTCGCTTCATTTAAATGTTCAATTTTCGCATTTTTAAACGACTTATCAGACGAAAAGTTATTTTAATTCTTTATTACTTTATAAATTCTTTTATCTAAAATTTTATTTCAGATCCTCCAGCGAGTCCCGCATTAGAAATCGTATCCTCTACATCATCATCCATTTATTTGACATGGAAACCACTTAACTCAGATGACAATCCAATTTCTGGTAATTTTTTACTAAAGCTCATAACGATTAAAGAAAATAATGTTTTTTTTTTTCTAACTTTGGCTGGCACTCATGGTTGTTTTGTTTACTCAGGATACATAATTTATCATAAATCTGAAATTAAGGAGTGGGAAGAGATCCAATTACCAGACGATCGCACGAGTTACACATTTAAAACTCTTCGATGCGGAATGAAATATCAGTTTTATCTAGTTGCATATAATAATGCGGGTAGAGGTCAACCCAGTGATGTAATTTCTGGCAGAACCGACGGTACAGGTAAGAAAAATACATCTGTAAAGCATATCATACTAATAAATGATTTTAAAAAAGCAGTAGATATAGTTGATTGCTGGTTTGGATTTACTATAGTTTCTAGTCTTATTGGCAACCGAATCGAACTATTACTGAGCCTGATTTCCCCAAGGGTTTACAGAAAAGGATAATATAGATCGAGATACATGACAGAACATTAAGAACACTTAACCAAGAGATGAAGGAGACTCTTGAGAAAGTTGTAATAATGAAAATGGAACTGCAAATATCTATAATTGCACAATGTTTATTGAATAGAAAGCAACGCAGATAAATCGGTTATAGTTATAGATTAAATATTTACAATAGAATATGACGAGATTTGAAATGTTTCTGTTTTTTATGCAAAGTTTTATTAAGTATTTTGCTTGCAGAAAAATGTTTAAATTTATATCTTGATTTTTATTGTCTAGCTCCAATTTCGCCTGATAAGAAGTCCTTATTGACTATTAATTCCACCTCTGTTATGTTACATCTTTCAAGTTGGCAAAGTGGAGGATGTCCCATCAACTTTTTCGTCATACAATACAAACCACGCGTGCAAAAAGAATGGATATTATTGTCTAATAACGTTCTCACTGAACAGAAAGTCGTTGTTATTACCGATCTAATGCCAGCGACTTGGTATGTTCTTTTAATGACTGCCCACAATGATGCAGGATCTGCTGAAGCAGAATTCGTTTTCGCTACACTAACTATAACAGGAGGTAAGATATGGCAAACAATATTTCATTATTATGAGCTTCTAGCAAAATAATATAAAGATATTTAATGCATTAAATTGCAATTTTACTTAAATTATAGCAACGGTACCGCCGTTATCATCGCAGCACGATAAGAATCAATTTTATCAACAATTGAAAATAATCATTCCTGTCGTATGCACCACCATAGTTCTTGTTTTAATAGCCACTATTACTTGTGTTATACTTATGAGAAGATGCCAAATTTCATCAGCTCCAGCTGTGCAGCAAGGTACAGATAGAATGAAAGTTAGTTATTTAGTTATTCTGACCTAAATCTTAACGTAGCAATTTTTTTTCCTGTAGAGGATCAAAGGACAGAGTCGGAAGTTCCCAAGCCAACAGATACGGTTCCGCTTAGCGTTTGGGAGAAAAGACAAGCTCGTTTAGGGCACAGCAGGGAACAGTTGTACTTCCCGTCTCCTTATGCCACCAGTAGGATTTCTATGTATTCTGCAGATGGCGATCCAGAACCTGCACCACATAGTGGGTGGAGAGGAGAACATACGTACGACGTACCATTTCTTCCAAGACAGGTGACGAGGTTATAGTGCCCCTTCAAACAACATTTCTCTCATTTCGCAATTTCAACTGTTACTCCGTACGAAGAGCGGGTCTCTTATTTTACAGACGAACGGGTTGGAATTCTTTGGACAAGATCCGGAAGATGAACAAAACTGTGCCTATCTACAGCAAGGTAGGGTTAAATGGTAATTTTATCACGAATTTAATTTCAGGAAAATGCTCTATCGTTTTAAATATGCATCTGTATCGCCTTTTAAAGCACGATTCAGTGATTTTTTCATTTGAAATTACTTAAAGAAATCAGTATTTTTTTTTCCTTTTTAGTAAACTATTCTAAAACTTAATTCGCTTTTCTTAATAAAGGAATTAAAAAACTTANCTCTTAAAATTAAATTTATGATTTAGAAATAATTTGTATTAAAAAAATCTACTGTTAGAAGTCAGTAATAAAGAGAAAATAACCAAATTGCATTATTAATTCTGAAATTAATATGTAAGTTACATTAAAAAAAGTTCTCATTATACTTTATTAGCAAATTTCCGTATAAAAACAAAGAAGAACAGAAATCTCGAGATAATAATGTAAAGTTTATTTTTAAAGAACACAAGAAGACGTCCTGCCTTGCTATAATCGAGAACAAATCCTTAGAAGGTTAATTCACTTCTTTGTATATCTTCACAGCCTCCAGCTAAAGAAGACCAACATGGAATTATTGAAGGTTATTACGTCGGTTACAAAATGAAAGAAGTTAATGAGCTTTATACCTACAAGACATCAGTGGCTGCTCCTGGTAATAATCAAGAATGCGAACTTTCCAATCTCAGAAGACATACGAAATACTCCATTATTGTCCAAGCCTTTAATTCCAAAGGAACGGGTCCAAAATCCGAAGAAGTCATTGCACAGACCTTAGAATACGGTATATTTTGATATTTTTTACTTTTCGTTTTCTGTACTTAAGATAAGCTGATAGACACGAAATCTCTCGATATTACGCTGTAAAAATGCGACCAAAAATTGCTGTTCCTCTAAGTAATATCGATTAAATATTATAGTTTGACGTTTGCAAAGATTGTATTAAGCGGAAATTGTCTGGTACAATTTAATATTTGTTACTTGGGTATCGTTCCTAAAGCTAGATTCCGGAATGATGACGAATCTAACCCTCAGGTTATGGAAGCTATAATGAGTTGTAGCCAACGGGTATAAAATAACTTTTATTAATTAACTTATTATATAAAGTATCGATTTTATCAGAAAGCTCTTTGTTAACCTTTATTAAATATATTCATGTTTTCAGTTGAAAAATTCAGAACGAAAAATTAATTAAATTTAAATACGGGATATATTTAAATTTCATTACAATACATTTCATATAATCAATGTTTAAATATTTTTATTTTGAAATCAGAATTAAATATTTTCAAATGTCATTTCTGTTAAAGGTAAGACGTAAAGCTCTTTAGTATTGTAAATTTTTAATGCTTTCTCTTAATATAGTCGAAATTATAAATGAGAGCTTAGTAATGTACTGTACAGTACATTATAGTTCTGTGTCCGATGGCTCTACTTACATAATTTTACTTTAGGGGACATTTACAATATAAATTTATACTATACATTCTCCTTAAGGTAAAATTGTATATTGCCAGATGTCTGAAATATGCATTAATACTTTGATATTTCGAAATGACGTATTGATTATTTCGCCTTATTTTAGTATTAGAAAGCTGTACACTATACAGTGTATCAAGTATTTTGAAGTTATTTGAAAGTTAAAATATGTAATTTAATGTAATGGAATAGTAATTGATCAAATATAGTTTTAAAATTTCTTTAGAAATGCAGCGATTTGGCTATATTTTAAGTCTTCAAACCATTAAGCATTATTAAACATTTTTACCGTAAATTCCTTATAGTTTATCGACTGATCTGATATTTTAAATATTAAATACGTATAAAAGAAGCAATATTAAGGAGTTTTAAACATAATATTGATTCGTGAGTCTTCAATAAAGTTTGTATACAAGTTCAACTGTCCTTTATGATAATGTTATAATTCCTGTTTAATAAGATTTAATTTTATCTTATAAGTATAAACATTATGAAACTAAGTATGATAGCAAACAATTTTTAATATCTGTTCGTAAATTTATTGAATATATTATTTAGATAGCTTAATAGAAGAAATTTTCGTGTAGAAAATTAATTAAATGAAAGCTGATTCTTATCAGTAGCATCAACTGTTCCTTACTGCTTATGAATTTATGAATGATTATGAGCTTTTTGATGATTATTAACATGGCAATAGTTTATTAAAAATGCTTAAATTCAATTTTATCTAGTTATATCTGGTTCAAAATATTGTAAAAATGTTATAGACAAATTGGGATAACTAAAGAAGTAGATATTGCGAACTAACTTTCGACAAAGTTATTATGATCCAAACTAATGTCAGTGAATATTCACATCGTTTCTCGCCATTATTCGCAAACGGTGCGAAGAAAACAAATGTTAGAGAAGCGAAGTGTAAAGAAAATAATGATGGCTGAATAATAGTTAAACAATATATTAGCGAAACAGAGTATACAACGAAGTATAAGGCTAGATTTCAATACTCAAGCGTTTAAATAAAGTCATAAATTATGCAACGTCACAATTCTTCTTTGAATTTTACAACTTAATTTAAATATGTTTAAAAATATTTTAAAATGTTTAATTATTCCATATTTATTTTTAAGTATAATACAATATCTCATTATGAAACGACTCGGTTATATTGCTGTTTAGAATGACTGATCTCTATGTATTAGTTAACAAATTATGTTGTAGGAATAAATGATATAATGGTTCAACGTGATTATTAATTTGCTTCATAGTTCAGAAATATTATTTCCAACTTCTATCATTAATATCTCGTCTACTTAATAATTAATCTTGGTATTGGTCAAGGAAATCAGCATTTAAATAAATGTTAAACAGTGTGAGGTATATTATTCCCGAGAATCTCTGTTGTTATTAAAATTGAATCTGAATATTGATTCGGTTATTCGTAAGTAGTTTCTACTCTCCTGCAGATAAGTTACAATAGTTCGAATGATAATCTCTTATTCTAGTTTATATATTACTAATTTATGGATAATGTCGAGAATATCTTCAATTCAAGATTGTCATCGAAAGACAAAACGTTGAAAAGTCAATATTGCGTATTTAAATATCATAATACAAATAAAGTAACTTGTAAAGTCCATAATTTTGCTGAATATTTAAAACTTTAATTATCTGGAATTTGTAAAAATATATTATAGGCCTATATAAACATATTTCTGTAGTAAATATTGAAATATGGCCTCTATTATCTGAACGTATGTTTCTGATAAATTGTGACCTTTCTTCAGTAGGAATATATTTCAAAATAATCACAAGAATACACTATATATTATTGTCAGGTTCAGATAAAGGGGACCAGCAGGGTCATTTGGTCCACACACAGAAAACACAGCTCTGAACACAGAAAACTCCCAAAATTTAATCTTTTATGTGAAAAACATGATATAAAATTGATATAAATGAAAGTTTCTTTTGATAAATAGCGAAAAATCTGCCTTATTTTTTTATCGATTTTATTTATATATTTTTTATGGCTTTCGGATGAGTAGGCCCTATATTTATAACTGATTAGGGCCTCATTTCGTTACTCTCAAACCTTAATTATTGTCATATTTTATCTTAAACATAATAAATTATTAAACAAGCAAACACAAATTGAGAAAAGACGTCTTAATTTTCACTGAAATTGCTTATTATTATTATTATTATTATTATTATTTAATTTTATTTCTTTGATTAATTTTTCAAGATTAATTTATTATCTTCCAAACTCAAATCAGTAGGATCTGTGTTAGATTTTTGTTAGGAGATAATTTTCCCTTTCTTTCCAATGACCTCTTTTAGTATCATTCAGATAAAAATGATATCAAACAAAATTTCCTTGTCTTTGCATTACTTCCTATAGAAACTTTGTTACCGGAAAAGAAAATATTGATATATTTATTTGAGTGTATACATATAACAGCGATTAAAAATAAATACTGTATAATAATAAATAAAAATGTGATTTTTTATTTTTATTTTGATACTGTTCGTAGTTTAGAATGGATTCGAATTGCAAAGTTTTAACGTATTGCAATTACACAGTAGAGAATCAAATATCCGCTTCCAGAAATCCGGAATTACCAAACAACCGGATATTTTTGAAACTGGCTAATTTTGAATTTAGCGGGCTTTAATATATTTGTAGTTCGCCGCATAGCCGCTTTGTTTTTCATGGCGTGCGCGTCGCGTGACGTCGGTTCTAATGTTTGCTGGCATACGGTGTGTTAAAAACAGTTTTGTTCTTTACTTTCCATTGTTTATTTTATAAGTTAAGTATATATTTAGCTTGTGTTCAGTAAATCAGAAAATCCAGAAATCCGGACCTTTTCCGGTTTCAAGTTTTCCGGATATTTACTTCGGTATTGTATGTTGACTCCCATTTTGTCCTGTCACATTGAATTGTAGCCTAATGGATCTTCAAATGAGGATGAAGAGAGCGATTTCGAATAATATAGTCCATTAAATAATTACCGATTCAAATCGATTCGAATCAGAAATTCTCAAGGATTAAAATTTCTCACGGGTTATATAGCATATGATTGGTCTCTGTTTTATATCTTTTGGTGGATTTGAATTTCAATGGTTTATGGTGTATGGGCGAAGATGACCAGTAACATTCCGATCCTAACTATCCATAAAAACCTTGAGGATCCGAGTCAAATTTCTATCTGATCTTTTACTCACGACAATAAACGAATATTTTATTACCAGTTACTTTCTTTAATTCAATTCTTATATTATACATATAGTATACACGTTTATACTTCTATTTTAAACTCTTCTTATGTAAAACTGGTAAACTGGAAACTTTCACAAATTGTTTTAAGTCCTAAGGTCTCAAAATATTTAAAAATCTAAGAAAAATAGTAAGGATGGGAAAGAAAAAGTTAAATTATAACAAAAATATTAATTATATATTTATTATTTTATTATATATGGAGAAATTATTAGATAATAAATTATTTCTTATTAAAATTCTTTATGTTTATTAATCTATATAAGGAAAGGAAAACAGTTCTGTGCTCTTTACAAAATAGAACATAATAAGGCCTATATATAGAATATAAGTTTACTGTTTATTAAAAAATTACAAGTTATGTTTTTATAATCTATTTGAAATTTCCGACATGTTTTTAAGAAATGCGAGATTATAAAAAGGAAATCCGTCAAACGATATCATATGACGTGATGTTTGAATTTTTAAAGTTTTTATTCTGTTGTATTTTATTGTTTACTGGCGCCATAGCTTCGTTGTTTATATATAGGGCGGAGTGATACACATTTAATATCTAGTACATCGGCTCCGTACTTATTCCGAAAAATACTCTAAATAGTTTTATTTATTTGAATGTAAAGAATAAAGAATAATTTCTAGAGTTGATTATTAAATCGTATTTAATAACAAACAATAATCAAAAAGTCACAAAAACATAAAATTGTATGGTAGGCCTACTCGTTTAATGTAAATGCCAATTACTTTTTAATAATCAATTAATATAGATTAAAAATGAAATAAATGCTTAATAATAAGTCTTTTTGTTATATAAATGAGAAAAAATGCGTAATTTATCACTAGATGTTAAGTAGAATACAATCATTACAATGGTCCGACTGTCACGACATTGAAAATGATATCAATATCTAATGCGATTAATGTCTTAAGCATTATGATAAATGATTTTGATATATTTTTAAATATTAATTTTGTAATTAAACTGTTAAAATTTCAAACTTTAAACTAAACTTAATAATTCTTTATTTTGTATAACGTAATATTTTTAAATGTCTCATTCAAATAGGTCTATATCATATTTTTTTAAAGAAAAAGTCGAATTATCCAGAACTAAACTAAATATATTTTAACTAAGAACTTAATTTAAATACATTTATTACAAAAAGTTTACATTTTAGATTAGGTTAGACTTATTGCAATATATTATAATAGATGCACAATTCAAACGTTTAATATGAATTAAATATATATAATTTTTGATTACCAAGTTTAAATTTCGTATAAAATATTAAAATTTTCATTAAAATATTTAAAATTCGAAATATCTGAAACCAAAATATTTAGACACGAGATATTTTCGACTAGCGATGTTTTGATATTCAATATTTATCTTCACATATTTTTTAAATTTTGCCTTTCTGTAATGACTTTTCAAAGTTTTGAATCCGGATATTTTGATTTGTAATGTTTTTCTACGTGATTTTTTTTTCTGGGGACAGATACATTTTGTTTTAGGACGTTTCATCTTTCAACCTTTTGTGGTTCCAATCTCCATTCCTGCACAACAAATACGATCGATACTCTCCCGCACTTGAAATTTTCCTATTGTGATTATATATTATCTAGCTGTCGATTCCTGAATATATTAACGTATACTGAAATAGATAGTCAATAACAATTCTCTCATAGCATTTACACGCATCTACTCACTAATCCGAACTCTAAATGATGTTTCGATGGTGCATTATGCTCTCTTCTTACTAAAATTAACGTAGAAATTTTACTTAAAAAAATTGACAGGTATATAATCTCGAGTTAAAAATCATTATTTATAGACAGAATAATTTATATTTTATAAACAAAGTAAAAAAGATATATATATATATATAATAAATTAATAACCGGAAAACAGTTGTAATACGTATCAATTCCACGTAAGGCGCTTAAACGTATTATGTGTCATTGAGAGAGGAAATTTTACGTTTCACTTACTTCATGTTGTCTTTAACGCACGATAAAATTGTCATAATTAAAAAAAATGTTTGTAAAATAAATATCTTGAATAATTATTTATCATGTAAAATTAAAATCTTCCTTTTCTTAATAAAAAATTGATTAAAAGATAGCATCAAGAGCGGAGTTATAATACTGTTAATGTTTAAATATTTAATTTTTAATTAGATTTATATTTAAAAAAAAATTAAACAAATCTTCATTTCGAAAGTAAAATATATATATTAAAAAAATATTAATTTTATATGTTGAAAATTTGAGATAATTTAACGTTTGCCATTCAAAAAACATATGAAATGTAAATTCACTTAGTATATTAGAAATTTATAGTCTGTTTATTGGAAATTTTTACGCTAAATTTAGTTAAACATCAAGATAGGAAATCGAAACTAAAGAATGTTTCGTATTTAATTAAATTTTAATTGAAATAATTTATCATTCAATAAAATTTCAGCGCTAATTTTCGTGAAAGAAGGAAAAGATAAAAAATTGATAAATAGAACAATTTTGGAAACCGTGTAAGTTGGTAAAGTTTCCTAACAGCTTTTCGTTAATCAACTATATAAATTTTATAAATCGAAGAATAATTGATAACTTCAATACTCTTCGTTAATACTGAACATTTTCGCTAGATTTTCTTAAATAATTTTTAAAATAACATTAGAAAAGTAAGAAAATAATGCAATTTATGCTTTTAACTCTTATTGAAATTATTTACTTTAAATATTAATTTTACATCTCTGCTCATTTTTACACGAGTGTTAATATTTAATTAGAAAAATGTAACACAATTTCCTAAAAGTAATAATTTGCTAAGCATAATAGATGTTATTTTTAAAAATATATAATATACATATTTAATTCATTTTAAAATTCCTTAAAATTTTTAGAAAAAATGAATATGTTAATTAATGTTATCTCTCTCTGTTTCTCTTGTAGTAAATATGATGAATATAAATTCAAATTAAAAAAAAAATAGTAATATTTAAATTAGATGAACTTTTATTGAACCGAAAGGGATAAAGAGATATTCGGTGAATGAAAATAGATGAAAAGAGCTTTTAGTCTTTGTATATTATCTCCATCAAACTTTAATGTAACATATTACATCCATTGCAGTATATTGCTATTTCAATGTCGAATAACACACACCTTCTTCCGAAGTTGAGATTCCCTCCTGCATCTCTACATATGTTTTTTTGTTTTTTTATTATTATTCTTTGATTTTATGTTAGCTTTATTCTTGATTCTTCTTTTATGGATGTTTTTCTTACTCCTATTCTTGTTCCTCTTCTTTATTTTCCATTGCTGGTTTTTATTTTTTTACTCTTTTTTTCCTCCGTTTTCCTATTTCCTTTCCTTTTTTACAACTTTTCTTTGACTTTTTTCCTCGAATTTTTCTTTCTGATCTTCAAATCTGATCGACATAGAGACCATATTACACATATTTATGAAACCTACACGACTTTATTCGCAAATGGAATGAAAGTGAATGAGTTTTTCTTAACGTAGACCTAGACCATCTTTCTACTTGTTGGCTCGTTGACACTATTCGAAAAAAAATTAATTCAAATATGTTTATAGCTCTACTTTCAATCCATTTTTTTGCTTTTAAATCAGTTTGGCCATCATTCAACAGTAAATACAGCAAATAAAGCGTTCGTGGACCTGTTAGAATACAATTTTCACTTAAGACCAAAAATTTTTCTGACATTTAATCTATAATTTTTTATTTATCAATCAATAGTCGATTTAGAAATTGCAAGAAAAACAATATTTGTTTCATAAAACAGCCGTAGATTTGATCAATATTGCTTATATGTAATTTTTTAACAGTAAAAAAAAATATATACGAATCGATTTCTTTGAATATCATTTATTGTTTTTTTTTTTCAAGTCTGTACATATTTATAATTAAAAAATCCACATTTTAAAAACTTTTAAAGGACACTAAAACTATATTAAGCTAATGAAATTTTTAAACAATAATTTTATCAATAATTCTTGTATTTCTACTCATGAAGAATTTATCCTCAATTGTATAAAATATTAAAGTGAAAAGACCTTGTTAATCAATGATAAATTCATAATAATTGATATTATATTATTGATAATTTTTATAAATAATGCGAGATATATTTATAAGACTCACAGAAAATTTATAGATATACAGTAACTATCATTCTTAAGTAAAATATATAATTTTTATACATCTAAAACTGAAGAAAATTCTGTTGTTTTAGTCTACACAATATATTAAAATTGTTACTAAAATCTAAATTATTTATTTTTTAAACTAAAGATACTAAAAATTTTCTAGATATTGAAGGGATTTAATGTGACTAAAAAGTTTCGGCGAATGAAGTAAAGACTATCAATTTAACGTGATGCATTTTGGAGAATTATTACACTCGAAGGGCTTGATCGGTATATCATATCGTGTTAAAGACCAAACTGCGATTAACAAACTTTTTGGGCATTTTTCCACAAATGACAGAAACTCTTCCTTCTTCGTAATCTATTATATTGTTATTTTTATTAGTCATATTGCTTCTTATGATAGAAGACAGATACCTTTAGCAATCTAAAGACAGTCGTTATTACTTTTCTCGCTTCATTTAAATGTTCAATTTTCGCATTTTTAAACGACTTATCAGACGAAAAGTTATTTTAATTCTTTATTACTTTATAAATTCTTTTATCTAAAATTTTATTTCAGATCCTCCAGCGAGTCCCGCATTAGAAATCGTATCCTCTACATCATCATCCATTTATTTGACATGGAAACCACTTAACTCAGATGACAATCCAATTTCTGGTAATTTTTTACTAAAGCTCATAACGATTAAAGAAAATAATGTTTTTTTTTTTTCTAACTTTGGCTGGCACTCATGGTTGTTTTGTTTACTCAGGATACATAATTTATCATAAATCTGAAATTAAGGAGTGGGAAGAGATCCAATTACCAGACGATCGCACGAGTTACACATTTAAAACTCTTCGATGCGGAATGAAATATCAGTTTTATCTAGTTGCATATAATAATGCGGGTAGAGGTCAACCCAGTGATGTAATTTCTGGCAGAACCGACGGTACAGGTAAGAAAAATACATCTGTAAAGCATATCATACTAATAAATGATTTTAAAAAAGCAGTAGATATAGTTGATTGCTGGTTTGGATTTACTATAGTTTCTAGTCTTATTGGCAACCGAATCGAACTATTACTGAGCCTGATTTCCCCAAGGGTTTACAGAAAAGGATAATATAGATCGAGATACATGACAGAACATTAAGAACACTTAACCAAGAGATGAAGGAGACTCTTGAGAAAGTTGTAATAATGAAAATGGAACTGCAAATATCTATAATTGCACAATGTTTATTGAATAGAAAGCAACGCAGATAAATCGGTTATAGTTATAGATTAAATATTTACAATAGAATATGACGAGATTTGAAATGTTTCTGTTTTTTATGCAAAGTTTTATTAAGTATTTTGCTTGCAGAAAAATGTTTAAATTTATATCTTTATTTTTATTGTCTAGCTCCAATTTCGCCTGATAAGAAGTCCTTATTGACTATTAATTCCACCTCTGTTATGTTACATCTTTCAAGTTGGCAAAGTGGAGGATGTCCCATCAACTTTTTCGTCATACAATACAAACCACGCGTGCAAAAAGAATGGATATTATTGTCTAATAACGTTCTCACTGAACAGAAAGTCGTTGTTATTACCGATCTAATGCCAGCGACTTGGTATGTTCTTTTAATGACTGCCCACAATGATGCAGGATCTGCTGAAGCAGAATTCGTTTTCGCTACACTAACTATAACAGGAGGTAAGATATGGCAAACAATATTTCATTATTATGAGCTTCTAGCAAAATAATATAAAGATATTTAATGCATTAAATTGCAATTTTACTTAAATTATAGCAACGGTACCGCCGTTATCATCGCAGCACGATAAGAATCAATTTTATCAACAATTGAAAATAATCATTCCTGTCGTATGCACCACCATAGTTCTTGTTTTAATAGCCACTATTACTTGTGTTATACTTATGAGAAGATGCCAAATTTCATCAGCTCCAGCTGTGCAGCAAGGTACAGATAGAATGAAAGTTAGTTATTCTGACCTAAATCTTAACGTAGCAATTTTTTTCCTGTAGAGGATCAAAGGACAGAGTCGGAAGTTCCCAAGCCAACAGATACGGTTCCGCTTAGCGTTTGGGAGAAAAGACAAGCTCGTTTAGGGCACAGCAGGGAACAGTTGTACTTCCCGTCTCCTTATGCCACCAGTAGGATTTCTATGTATTCTGCAGATGGCGATCCAGAACCTGCACCACATAGTGGGTGGAGAGGAGAACATACGTACGACGTACCATTTCTTCCAAGACAGGTGACGAGGTTATAGTGCCCCTTCAAACAACATTTCTCTCATTTCGCAATTTCAACTGTTACTCCGTACGAAGAGCGGGTCTCTTATTTTACAGACGAACGGGTTGGAATTCTTTGGACAAGATCCGGAAGATGAACAAAACTGTGCCTATCTACAGCAAGGTAGGGTTAAATGGTAATTTTATCACGAATTTAATTTCAGGAAAATGCTCTATCGTTTTAAATATGCATCTGTATCGCCTTTTAAAGCACGATTCAGTGATTTTTTCATTTGAAATTACTTAAAGAAATCAGCATTTTTTTTTCCTTTTTAGTAAACTATTCTAAAACTTAATTCGCTTTTCTTAATAAAGGAATTAAAAAACTTATTTAGTTATAAAAAAATTTAAAAAATAATACCCGTAATTAATTTTCCGTATAAGATTAAAAAATTGCTTTTAAAACCGATTAAACATATTTTATGGGAAGAAAATATGCATAAAATTGAAACATTTAAAAATTAATTAATTATCCTTAAAAACGAGTTTTTTAAAAAATAATTAAATTTTTTAATATAGACAATTAAAATTGATTAAAACATAATAATTTATTTTTGAGATAATTTCCATTAGGATGGATTTTTGAAGAGACTCACCGTCTTAAAAAAAAATTGAAGAAACTTAATTTATGGTTTTAACCCATCGAAAATAAATTGTTTAATTTTAGATTTGCAAATACCCGAATTATTGCACTCGACCATTGCATGTTACAAAGAGATAGGAACAAGTATTTATGGCCGAAGACCTGGAATAATGAAAATTAGTCACAATTCCAGGTAAGTAAGGGGAAGAAAAAAATGTTTTATAATTTGCATGTGATCAATATATTTATTTCATAATATAAATTTTGGTTATTATTTTTTTTAAGAAAAAAAACTGTAAAATAAAATTCAATTTAGATGTAGAAATAATTCAATTTGTGAGGATGGAAGTTAAAAAAAGTATATATATTCATTGGAACAGGACCGTTACAAGTTTTGAACAAAAAAAATGAATGAAAGGAATGCAATTTCTATTAAAATTTACTTGTATATTTTTTGGTTTTGTGTATATTTTTCTATTTGTTTAGGTGTTATAATGAAAATCACGAACAGGATTCTGCCTTCAGTGATCCGGAAGGGAGCGAAATGGAATTGTCAGAAACCGAGTGTGACATGCATTTTAGAATGTATCACACACATCATGTTGGGCGTTAAGAGTCTGCTTCGATGACCATAAAACAGAGAAAAATATGTTTATAACTTCAATTTAGTAGAATTTTGTACGTTTCTACCTCAACGAAAGAACCAAAAATTAAATAAAAAAAATTAATTAAAAAAATTCAGGAGGAAACGTGTTTATAAACTTTACTCGACGATTATATAGGAATAAATTGTAAAAAAAAAAAGATTTNTCGCCGCATAGCCGCTTTGTTTTTCATGGCGTGCGCGTCGCGTGACGTCGGTTCTAATGTTTGCTGGCATACGGTGTGTTAAAAACAGTTTTGTTCTTTACTTTCCATTGTTTATTTTATAAGTTAAGTATATATTTAGCTTGTGTTCAGTAAATCAGAAAATCCAGAAATCCGGACCTTTTCCGGTTTCAAGTTTTCCGGATATTTACTCCGGTATTGTATGTTGACTCCCATTTTGTCCTGTCACATTGAATTGTAGCCTAATGGATCTTCAAATGAGGATGAAGAGAGCGATTTCGAATAATATAGTCCATTAAATAATTACCGATTCAAATCGATTCGAATCAGAAATTCTCAAGGATTAAAATTTCTCACGGGTTATATAGCATATGATTGGTCTCTGTTTTATATCTTTTGGTGGATTTGAATTTCAATGGTTTATGGTGTATGGGCGAAGATGACCAGTAACATTCCGATCCTAACTATCCATAAAAACCTTGAGGATCCGAGTCAAATTTCTATCTGATCTTTTACTCACGACAATAAACGAATATTTTATTACCAGTTACTTTCTTTAATTCAATTCTTATATTATACATATAGTATACACGTTTATACTTCTATTTTAAACTCTTCTTATGTAAAACTGGTAAACTGGAAACTTTCACAAATTGTTTTAAGTCCTAAGGTCTCAAAATATTTAAAAATCTAAGAAAAATAGTAAGGATGGGAAAGAAAAAGTTAAATTATAACAAAAATATTAATTATATATTTATTATTTTATTATATATGGAGAAATTATTAGATAATAAATTATTTCTTATTAAAATTCTTTATGTTTATTAATCTATATAAGGAAAGGAAAACAGTTCTGTGCTCTTTACAAAATAGAACATAATAAGGCCTATATATAGAATATAAGTTTACTGTTTATTAAAAAATTACAAGTTATGTTTTTATAATCTATTTGAAATTTCCGACATGTTTTTAAGAAATGCGAGATTATAAAAAGGAAATCCGTCAAACGATATCATATGACGTGATGTTTGAATTTTTAAAGTTTTTATTCTGTTGTATTTTATTGTTTACTGGCGCCATAGCTTCGTTGTTTAGATATAGGGCGGAGTGATACACATTTAATATCTAGTACATCGGCTCCGTACTTATTCCGAAAAATACTCTAAATAGTTTTATTTATTTGAATGTAAAGAATAAAGAATAATTTCTAGAGTTGATTATTAAATCGTATTTAATAACAAACAATAATCAAAAAGTCACAAAAACATAAAATTGTATGGTAGGCCTACTCGTTTAATGTAAATGCCAATTACTTTTTAATAATCAATTAATATAGATTAAAAATGAAATAAATGCTTAATAATAAGTCTTTTTGTTATATAAATGAGAAAAAATGCGTAATTTATCACTAGATGTTAAGTAGAATACAATCATTACAATGGTCCGACTGTCACGACATTGAAAATGATATCAATATCTAATGCGATTAATGTCTTAAGCATTATGATAAATGATTTTGATATATTTTTAAATATTAATTTTGTAATTAAACTGTTAAAATTTCAAACTTTAAACTAAACTTAATAATTCTTTATTTTGTATAACGTAATATTTTTAAATGTCTCATTCAAATAGGTCTATATCATATTTTTTTAAAGAAAAAGTCGAATTATCCAGAACTAAACTAAATATATTTTAACTAAGAACTTAATTTAAATACATTTATTACAAAAAGTTTACATTTTAGATTAGGTTAGACTTATTGCAATATATTATAATAGATGCACAATTCAAACGTTTAATATGAATTAAATATATATAATTTTTGATTACCAAGTTTAAATTTCGTATAAAATATTAAAATTTTCATTAAAATATTTAAAATTCGAAATATCTGAAACCAAAATATTTAGACACGAGATATTTTCGACTAGCGATGTTTTGATATTCAATATTTATCTTCACATATTTTTTAAATTTTGCCTTTCTGTAATGACTTTTCAAAGTTTTGAATCCGGATATTTTGATTTGTAATGTTTTTCTACGTGATTTTTTTTTCTGGGGACAGATACATTTTGTTTTAGGACGTTTCATCTTTCAACCTTTTGTGGTTCCAATCTCCATTCCTGCACAACAAATACGATCGATACTCTCCCGCACTTGAAATTTTCCTATTGTGATTATATATTATCTAGCTGTCGATTCCTGAATATATTAACGTATACTGAAATAGATAGTCAATAACAATTCTCTCATAGCATTTACACGCATCTACTCACTAATCCGAACTCTAAATGATGTTTCGATGGTGCATTATGCTCTCTTCTTACTAAAATTAACGTAGAAATTTTACTTAAAAAAATTGACAGGTATATAATCTCGAGTTAAAAATCATTATTTATAGACAGAATAATTTATATTTTATAAACAAAGTAAAAAAGATATATATATATATATAATAAATTAATAACCGGAAAACAGTTGTAATACGTATCAATTCCACGTAAGGCGCTTAAACGTATTATGTGTCATTGAGAGAGGAAATTTTACGTTTCACTTACTTCATGTTGTCTTTAACGCACGATAAAATTGTCATAATTAAAAAAAATGTTTGTAAAATAAATATCTTGAATAATTATTTATCATGTAAAATTAAAATCTTCCTTTTCTTAATAAAAAATTGATTAAAAGATAGCATCAAGAGCGGAGTTATAATACTGTTAATGTTTAAATATTTAATTTTTAATTAGATTTATATTTAAAAAAAAATTAAACAAATCTTCATTTCGAAAGTAAAATATATATATTAAAAAAATATTAATTTTATATGTTGAAAATTTGAGATAATTTAACGTTTGCCATTCAAAAAACATATGAAATGTAAATTCACTTAGTATATTAGAAATTTATAGTCTGTTTATTGGAAATTTTTACGCTAAATTTAGTTAAACATCAAGATAGGAAATCGAAACTAAAGAATGTTTCGTATTTAATTAAATTTTAATTGAAATAATTTATCATTCAATAAAATTTCAGCGCTAATTTTCGTGAAAGAAGGAAAAGATAAAAAATTGATAAATAGAACAATTTTGGAAACCGTGTAAGTTGGTAAAGTTTCCTAACAGCTTTTCGTTAATCAACTATATAAATTTTATAAATCGAAGAATAATTGATAACTTCAATACTCTTCGTTAATACTGAACATTTTCGCTAGATTTTCTTAAATAATTTTTAAAATAACATTAGAAAAGTAAGAAAATAATGCAATTTATGCTTTTAACTCTTATTGAAATTATTTACTTTAAATATTAATTTTACATCTCTGCTCATTTTTACACGAGTGTTAATATTTAATTAGAAAAATGTAACACAATTTCCTAAAAGTAATAATTTGCTAAGCATAATAGATGTTATTTTTAAAAATATATAATATACATATTTAATTCATTTTAAAATTCCTTAAAATTTTTAGAAAAAATGAATATGTTAATTAATGTTATCTCTCTCTGTTTCTCTTGTAGTAAATATGATGAATATAAATTCAAATTAAAAAAAAAATAGTAATATTTAAATTAGATGAACTTTTATTGAACCGAAAGGGATAAAGAGATATTCGGTGAATGAAAATAGATGAAAAGAGCTTTTAGTCTTTGTATATTATCTCCATCAAACTTTAATGTAACATATTACATCCATTGCAGTATATTGCTATTTCAATGTCGAATAACACACACCTTCTTCCGAAGTTGAGATTCCCTCCTGCATCTCTACATATGTTTTTTTGTTTTTTTATTATTATTCTTTGATTTTATGTTAGCTTTATTCTTGATTCTTCTTTTATGGATGTTTTTCTTACTCCTATTCTTGTTCCTCTTCTTTATTTTCCATTGCTGGTTTTTATTTTTTTACTCTTTTTTTCCTCCGTTTTCCTATTTCCTTTCCTTTTTTACAACTTTTCTTTGACTTTTTTCCTCGAATTTTTCTTTCTGATCTTCAAATCTGATCGACATAGAGACCATATTACACATATTTATGAAACCTACACGACTTTATTCGCAAATGGAATGAAAGTGAATGAGTTTTTCTTAACGTAGACCTAGACCATCTTTCTACTTGTTGGCTCGTTGACACTATTCGAAAAAAAATTAATTCAAATATGTTTATAGCTCTACTTTCAATCCATTTTTTTGCTTTTAAATCAGTTTGGCCATCATTCAACAGTAAATACAGCAAATAAAGCGTTCGTGGACCTGTTAGAATACAATTTTCACTTAAGACTAAAAATTTTTCTGACATTTAATCTATAATTTTTTATTTATCAATCAATAGTCGATTTAGAAATTGCAAGAAAAACAATATTTGTTTCATAAAACAGCCGTAGATTTGATCAATATTGCTTATATGTAATTTTTTAACAGTAAAAAAAAATATATACGAATCGATTTCTTTGAATATCATTTATTGTTTTTTTTTTTCAAGTCTGTACATATTTATAATTAAAAAATCCACATTTTAAAAACTTTTAAAGGACACTAAAACTATATTAAGCTAATGAAATTTTTAAACAATAATTTTATCAATAATTCTTGTATTTCTACTCATGAAGAATTTATCCTCAATTGTATAAAATATTAAAGTGAAAAGACCTTGTTAATCAATGATAAATTCATAATAATTGATATTATATTATTGATAATTTTTATAAATAATGCGAGATATATTTATAAGACTCACAGAAAATTTATAGATATACAGTAACTATCATTCTTAAGTAAAATATATAATTTTTATACATCTAAAACTGAAGAAAATTCTGTTGTTTTAGTCTACACAATATATTAAAATTGTTACTAAAATCTAAATTATTTATTTTTTAAACTAAAGATACTAAAAATTTTCTAGATATTGAAGGGATTTAATGTGACTAAAAAGTTTCGGCGAATGAAGTAAAGACTATCAATTTAACGTGATGCATTTTGGAGAATTATTACACTCGAAGGGCTTGATCGGTATATCATATCGTGTTAAAGACCAAACTGCGATTAACAAACTTTTTGGGCATTTTTCCACAAATGACAGAAACTCTTCCTTCTTCGTAATCTATTATATTGTTATTTTTATTAGTCATATTGCTTCTTATGATAGAAGACAGATACCTTTAGCAATCTAAAGACAGTCGTTATTACTTTTCTCGCTTCATTTAAATGTTCAATTTTCGCATTTTTAAACGACTTATCAGACGAAAAGTTATTTTAATT
This sequence comes from Centruroides sculpturatus, assembly GCF_000671375.1. Lineage (NCBI taxonomy): Eukaryota > Metazoa > Arthropoda > Arachnida > Scorpiones > Buthidae > Centruroides > Centruroides sculpturatus. Next base: position 215,896 of record NW_019385031.1, read on the forward strand.
CTTTATTACTTTATAAATTCTTTTATCTAAAATTTTATTTCAGATCCTCCAGCGAGTCCCGCATTAGAAATCGTATCCTCTACATCATCATCCATTTATTTGACATGGAAACCACTTAACTCAGATGACAATCCAATTTCTGGTAATTTTTTACTAAAGCTCATAACGATTAAAGAAAATAATGTTTTTTTTTTTTCTAACTTTGGCTGGCACTCATGGTTGTTTTGTTTACTCAGGATACATAATTTATCATAAATCTGAAATTAAGGAGTGGGAAGAGATCCAATTACCAGACGATCGCACGAGTTACACATTTAAAACTCTTCGATGCGGAATGAAATATCAGTTTTATCTAGTTGCATATAATAATGCGGGTAGAGGTCAACCCAGTGATGTAATTTCTGGCAGAACCGACGGTACAGGTAAGAAAAATACATCTGTAAAGCATATCATACTAATAAATGATTTTAAAAAAGCAGTAGATA
>NW_019385031.1:217428-230030 GCF_000671375.1 Centruroides sculpturatus
TATATATATATATAAAAAAGGTGATTTATCCGTCCTGTGATTCATCTCTACTGTGACAGGATCTTAACATTTTTTAAAATAAAAAAAAATATTGGTTATAGTGATGTAAATGTAAAGGAAGAATATCGTTTGATATATATACCTGTAAATATATATAAAAAAAAATATTTATTGGTGGTCTAAAATTATTTCATTTATTTTTTTATTTAAAGTAGTAGTCACGAAGATTGTTTTACAATGCAGAAGAAAATATTAAGATTCAGATTTTGTAAAAAATAATTTTAAAAAAATAAAGAAAAAGATGAGATTTATGAAATAGACAATTGCTGCATTGCATGTTGATAGGAGAAAAATTAAGAAAAAAAGAAATTTAAAACAAATGTGTGAAAGATACTTTATTTACAATATACCAACGACATAACACTCACAGACTCGTAAAAGATGAAACGAATTCAAATTTCTGTACATAATACTTGTCCCAGGGACGAAAACATAAAAAAACATAACTAGTTTTTAGTCCAATTATGGAACAATATGGACGCACTTCGATAAATTCTTTTTTTTTAAATGATTTTTATTAATTTCTTTTTTTACATTTCGGCTGGAAGAATAAAAAAAGTTCATTTACTGTACACGTTTAGTGAGATTTACTCATTAGTTGTATAGGTACGTCATACGAGTGATCGTTGATGGTGCCAGTAGCACCATTACTTGGCATGTCGCTATCGCCATCTATTGAAAGTTGGTAGAGTCTCTCAGCAGCATATGGACAAGGAAGATAAAGTGGCTCCCGGCCTTGGGAATTGCGTGTATCAGACTTCCTTCTTTTTTCCCAAACATTCATTGCAAGTCCTTCAGATTTGCTAGCTTCTACGTTTCTTCGATCTATGGATGTTCGAAAATATTTGTTTTTTTTTTTAATCTTTAAAACTTCAAAACTTATTATTTATATAAAAAGTTTTATTTTAGAAAGTATATTATATGCATTTTATTGATTTATACCGGCATCGAAACTCCTTTTCTGTGTTAAATATTTTAAAAATTAGTCTTACATTAATTTTTTTTTGTTTTGAAATCTTGTAATTTGAATTAGATTTTAAGTACTAGTATTAAAGATATGTTTAAGTGATATTAACCTGCAATTACATCGTGTGGTTCTCTTCTTTGCCTCCTTCTCCTGTTAAGAATGGCGCATGCAGCTGCCAAAATCACTATAAGCACAGCACCGGAACACACGGTTGATGTGATAACTGCAACTTTTCTTTGTAAATCCGTAGTTGAAGCCTCAGGCACCGATTTTTTATTATGTTCTGTCAAAAAAAAAAAAAAACAAAGTACATTGAGTAAATCCCGTTTGATTGCTCTTCGACCGCATTTAACTCGAAGTCATTCTTTGGAATTTTTAGACTTGATTACAGCTTTATAGCGATAATCTTTAAATTAAAAAGAATTAAAGCAAACAAATTATATTTAATTCTGAAAAGTTAAAAAATGAAATAGTTTAATTATTAACTTAAGGACCCATTACCTGTATCTAACTTTTTTGTTTCAAATTCGTACTCTGTTTCTGTATAGCCAGCAGAATTTCGAGCACCGCATAATATATAATACTTTTCTCCCGAGGATAGACCAGTTATAGAGATTTTAGATTTAATGGATGATATATCATCCGAAATGGTTTTCCATTCTTTATCTATACTCGATCTGTATTTCAAGATGTAAGAAGAAATAGGACAACCGCCATTATCCCAAGTGGACAAAATTGCCGTGACAGAAGTGGAGTTGATTATAAGAAAAGCTTTATTACTCGGCGCTTTGGGTACTGAAAAATAATGTAAGATGATATTAGGCATTGTTCGAATGTAAACTTTGATCAATTTATATCAATTTTGTTCATACGTCAAATGTTATTGAACGAGATAAATCCCCTTACGAGATCCTTTTGTCCTAGTAGTAATGATTTCACTCGGTTTTCCTTTTTTAGTTTTGTTCTGTGCAACGATATATAATTGATGTACAGAACCACAACGAAGATTAGTGAACGTATAGCTTGTTCGACCAACAGGGACTGATGTCTCTGTCCAACTACCATCTCCTTGACGAAGATAAAGTACGTAACCTAGATATTTTTGTAATAGAAAAAATAAAATTAACTATTAAAAACACCACAAAACTTTAAAATCATTACTAAAATCAACAAAAAATACCATCATTAGTTGATTTCGAATCCCAAGCGACTTGTATTGTTGTCAGAGTAGTTAAAACAATCTTCAATGATACAGGATGAGAATATTCTAAAAAAATTAATTAATTTTAATTATTAATATATATACTGTTAAATAATTCGACTATAAATTATACATTATCTAAATTGGAAAAGTTAGTTAATAGTTAGTAATGATCCTGAATAACATCTATGCATCGACTTTTTAAAATGTTCGAGTTAATGTTGCGAATCTAGATAGCATAATATGGAGGAATATACTCTTTTATTAATTTTCTCTTGTTCTTGACTCATTAACTTCACTTAAGTTAGTTTCAATTGCAGATATTAAAGTTTTGAAGGATAAGAAGTAATCTTTTTATCCTTTTTCACTCAAAAATTTCATCAAATAAAATCTCATTATCAACTAATAGATGGATATTTGAACATTTGACTATAATTCAACTCTTCAATTTAAAAATACTTTTTATTTAAACGAAAAAAATATCGAAAATATAATAAAATTTAAAATTTTCGTTATATTTCGAACAATTCTATTTAAATTATTATTTATTTTTTAAAAGAAATCAATAATGATTAATTAATATAAATTCTATTCATTTATATATCATTTATTTTCATTATTATCAAAAAAATGATAGTAATAAAAATCAAGATCTAACAATTTTCCTAAAGCTCGATGACAGAAATGATTATGTTGATTAATGTAGCAACCCAACAAATGGACGAATCTGTGATAATAAATGTAATTTTACGTTGATTAATCGTAAAATATCCCATTTAATCGGAATCGAACCAGAATGTTGCTTTAAGGTCTTCAATCTTAGTAAAGTCACAAATCAATTCATAGTATTGAGAGTTTAGCATTGATTTAATATGCAGAATCAAACTCTGAATAAGCCTACATCTACATTAAGCAACACTCAACTTTTAATCGATAAAAATCAATAAAACGTTAAATCAAAATTAAATCCTACTTATCTATTTTTAAACTATAAATATTATTAAGCATTTTAAATATCTCGCTTTTTATATAAAATTCATTTAAAGGCTATAAGCTACACACACACACAGACACATACACACACGTACACACACCAAAAAAAATATCAATCTTTTCTAATATACTCGTTATCTTTAGAAGTGCTACAGTCATTCTTCGAGCTCATTCAATATCTGGGTGTAGATTTCTTCGTGTCTCTATAGTATTTCTAACTTCTCTTGGGATCACAATTCGAAGAAACGAAAATAACTTTTTTTTTTATGTTACATAAAATCTTTGTTTAAATCCTTTAGATTTTCGTTTTAAATTAAAGAAAATCTTATTAAATTCCTTTGTACAGATATATTTATTTATACAACAAAAGTAGTAAAGTCTTATAAAGACAAAAGATGGCCAATATAATTAACAAACGTAGGCATTAAAGGCAACGTAAAACAACAAAAACACACAAGTGATAAAATAGAAAAATATTAAAATACTAAAGTAAAAAAAATAAAAACTTTTATTACAGATGCTAAAATAATAGAAACCGTATGATATATATATAATATATATAAAACATATAGGGCCTATACATATTTCTAATACATATAATATAGCCTATATATATAAAACAAAGTTTTTATTATTTTTAATTAAAAAACAAAATTATGCTTGAAAGTCTAAATATTAAATTAATTTTTTAAATATAAAAATTACCAAATATAAAGAAACTTTTTTTAAATAAATGGCTAAATTATATTTCAAATAATCTGTTATTAAAAACAAACAATTTTTAATTATTTCTTTATTATTATTATTTTTTAAGATAATTTCGAATTATGTCCAATGAAAATGAATAACACAATTTCTTCGTGATTAATTGTCATCATTTAAAAAAAATAATAATAATTTTCAAGTCTTCAAATAAATAAAAACTATTTAATTTCTTAAAATAATAAATTTATCTTAATAATTTATAATTAAGTTAATTGTTAGCAAATTATTTCTTTTTTGAATTTATTGGGTAACTATTTATAATTTTTTGTNAAAAAGTTAAATAAATATTGTTTACTTTTAAATAAATGAATTTTGATTTATAATTAATATTCTTTTATAATTATTTTAACAAAAGAAAAATTCGATTACACAGTTTTATTATTAGTTTCGTCAACGTTACTTAATTATCATCACTTCATAATAATAATAATGAAAAATTAATTAATATTTACAATGTAGCACATTACTTAATGATATTCCTTTAAAAGAATTTAATTTATTATTCATTTTGAAAGTTAAGAAAAATAAAATAAACTTTAAATGACAATTTGAAACTAGCAAATAATAGGAAAGTTTGAAGAGCATTATTTAATTATAAGCTCTTTTTTTTCTTAGATTTTTAAATAAATGTTTACGTAATAAAATATAAATAATAAAACAACTAAAATTTTAATTACTCTATAAATATATTATTATATTTATTCGAATTTTATTTAAAATGTAAATACGTTTTAAATATTTTATGATATTTTGTATTTTAGATCAATACTCTTTGATTGAAATAATATAATTAAATTTACAGTAATTTAATAAAATTGAACTTACAATCGAAAACATTTTTAATTAAATTTTAAATTTAATATTTCTTTTAATCCTTACATATAAATTTTGGAATGTTTCTTAAAGATAGTTCTAAATTACAACTTCAGCTATCATTTTCTATCAATATATCTTCAAATATACTGTAGTTTTTTTTTATATACTGATAGAGAAAGTGATTCTTCGATCTTAACAATATCAAAGAATATTGATTTTGGCAAAGAAATCACGAGTCAGAATAGAGGAAATGACATTCATATTGACATGTTGACATTATCAACCTGTTGTTATCATCCAGATAAAATTTGATTTTGGTTAGGAACAAATCGAAAATGATCAAAGATTTTTTTTATTTTATGGATAAAGAATTTTAAAGATTGTAAACAAATGTTTTAAATTTATAAAAAATAATAAATAATCTTCAAATGCTTATTTACTTCAAAAAATATATATTTTTTTAATCAGCTTTGTTTCAGATAAAAAAATAAATAAAAGAAAGGAAAGTAAATAAAATAATAAAATTTAATTGTGTTAGTTTTAGCAAATATCAAAGATTTTTATAAAATAAAATTGCTTAAAAATTACAGATTTGTAACTTGTTCAATACAAAACTTTACTTTTTTGATAAACAGTTTCCCATTTATGGGCCTATCAGACTTTGGAAACTGCTACTATACAGAGTATATTATTTTTCAAACAACCAGAACCTTTTCAATTCCATATTTCAGCTAGACTGGTTAACTTGTCCTGCATTTTTTCTTTTCTAAAATGTACCCTACTGCTATATACTTTTATATCTGAAGTTATCCATTATAGAATTTTCAATATTTCTACTAGGAATATTCTGAAAAGAATAAAATGTTTCAGAAGAACACAAAAGTAAACTTTCTATAAAAATATATCATATCAAATTATTAATATATATCAAATATATTGTTTACTGTACGTGAATTTTCATAATACGGGTATAATAAACTTTAGAGTAAGAGAATGCAGAAAATGTTAATTATTTGAAGAAAAATAAAGGAAAAATATTTACATTAATGAAAGCTCTTAAGAATAAGTATACATTTACATTTTATTTAATACATATAAACGGTATATAAGCTTTTATATCAGGGGTTTCCATTCTTCAGAGAGGGGTCAAGCAATTGATTTGGAGGGCTGATAAATTATTAAGAATCTTTAGGATTGACGAATAACTTTTTATTTTAAAAAATATGTATGTGATGTATGTATTTTCTAAGTGTCATTCACTGCGTAACACTATTTCAACGTTAGCTGTATGGTGCCGCCTCTATCTGCCACTCATAAGTTTTTTATTATTAACATATTGAATTTGCCTACTTTTTACACTTTTTGATTTTTGAAATTTTTCAATGTCATTTTCTGTGATGTTAGGCAAACATTAACCGTATTTTGGCGTTATTATTAGCCTACCTGTGAGAAAGTAGAAATTGGAAAAGCTAATTATTTTCAACCATAATTTCCATTTGCCAACGTTATTTCAACTTGGATTTAATCAAGGTTGGTGGCACTTTTTTTTTTCCTTGCTTACTTAATATAGATCTATATTTTTCAATTTATTTAGTTTTTACTTTTATTTAAAAGCCTAAATAGGCATACGCCTTTCATTAAAAGTGGACGACGGTAATTTACGTAGTTAAATTATAACGAAGAATACAAAAGTCTTCACAATTCGCCATTTCAGTCACCATTGACAACCAAAAAATAATATTAATACAAATCCTCACCCACAGAGTCGGTCTTTTATTTGAGGCTACGTCTATGTAGAAAAATATAAAATAAAATAAGGTGTATGTCTTATTTTAATTTATATTTTTCACCACATTGTGGGTCTAGTCGAATCCTCGATGGGCAATCACAACCAGACTCAGCAAATGAGAAATATTTAACAGAGCTTTGGATTACCTTACGCTTGCTGAGGAATATATCTAAAACATCACAAATGTTTTCAACCTAATTTCTATAAGTTATTATCAGGAGTTATCGTATTCGAACTTTTTTAAATGGTACATTCGAATACAAATGATTTAAACGCATAAATTTAAAATAAAGAATACAAAATGTAAAATGAAATAAATAAATAAAATAAAAACATAAAAATAGTAACCAAACTAAATAAAAAATAATAATACTAAAGCTAATCAATATAACACGATAAACAAATAAATAAACGATATGTACTGTATATAGAAGGGTGTATGCGAACTATGAATTTCTTTATTGCAAATTCATTTTTTATATTGAATTTCCACGAATATACAGCATAGTGTATATTTTATTAATTACATATATAACTGTGCTATATATTTATTACTCCTTAGTATTCGTGTGTACGTAGAGTGGGTTATGTGCGATGGCGTTAGGGAGCGTTACAAGGGATGGAATGATAGTTGGAAAGTATAATAATAACATGCAATTTATGTAAGATCCGTTATTCTTAAATCAATATAGAAAGTGATCGGTGAATAAAATCTAATTTTGAAAAGAAGTCGACAAGGAAAAAAACTGGAAACCTCTGGTTTATTAAAGGCTTATTGTTCAGTATATATAATTTAAAGGCTTAAAATATATTTTAGTATTTATTATCGGTATTTCCTATATGCATAGACTATATATAAATATATATACTGAAGATTTCAATGTTTAAAATTTTTCACAAGGTTCAATTGAAGCTGAATTATTTTAATCTTTGGTTACGAAAGAAAAATAATAATAATACTATTTAAATTTAGAAACTAATTCAACTTGAAGTAATAACATCAATTGTTGTTTACTCCACTTATGTTAAGCTCTCTAAATTGTTTGCAGAAAGTCAATAATTCTACTTTTGCTTTCTAATCCTATTTCTTTATAAATTGTTTCTTTAAACATTTCATTGTATCTGTTGACAGAATTAGAATTACATAACAATAAGTTTCATAGAAAAAGAAATCTGTTAAATTTTTAATCTAAAGAATATAATTTCTTTTTATAAAATGTAATTTATTACCTTAACAAGTCATATGAAAATTCTATTATTTCTGGTAAAAGAAGCTACACCCATCTTTTGTTAAAAATTGTTATACTTTGTATTGATTTTTAAATGTATAATTATGTAAAGTGTCGGTTTTATGGTATATAACATTAATAATATATAAAATATATAATAACAACCTTCTTTCATGGTTTCTGCTACGATTTTTTCTGACTCTGGTCCTGCACCTTTATCGTTAAACACTTGAACAACAATTTCATATTTAGTTGAACTTTGCAAGTTACTTAGAAGATATTGTTCTTTCTGTTTATTAGTAACTTGAAACGTTTTAAAAATGTATGAATCTTTGCTGTTAAGCTTCTTAAACCCGACATAATAACCGGTAAAATCTCGTCCATCCACTTCGGAGATCGGCGGCTGAAAATGAAAAAATTCACTTTAGGATGGTGTGGAGTTTGGGAAGCAACAATGTGGCTCCATCTAGCGGGAAAAGTTCGACTTACTTTCCAGGATACCCTTATCGTTCTGGAATCGATAGCGGTGGCTTTGACGTCTCTCGGAGGTAATCTAGGAACTAAAAGATTTTCTTAATAAAATTTTAATTAAAACGAAATTTTTATAAAGATCTTAGAAGTGTTCTTGTAGTATTTTGATCACTAACTGTGGAATAAATATATTATAGATGACTACAGACGTTATCAAAAGGTAACGTTTATGAAATAATACTCAAAAGTCATCAGAGCGAAAAGTAAACTAGTAACAAGTCTTCCAGAATTGATAAATTTAAATTTATAATTAAATACCGGGAACGTAATCTCACCTTCCGCATCTGTAGTAATTATAAGAGGATGGCTCGCTTCGCTTTGACCAAAACTATTTTCCGCAATGACGTAAACATTATAAGTAGCTAAAGGACTTAATCCACGTACAACTGTTTCCAGTTGCGATCCAGGAACTTCCGTAGCTAGAAATTTCCCTAAACCTTTATTATCTGCAAGTAAACTACAGAATGAATGAATATTATAAACACTATTGGATATTTGACGGAAATTCGCTTTACCTTTAACTAATTCCACCTCCACTAAGTACCTTATAATAGGACTATTACCATCGAATGGTCTTGGCCATCTTATAGTAATTGTTCTGCTCGTAACCCTTATTAAATCTACATGACCCGGGTTATCCGGTGGTTCTGTTTAAAATCAGAAAATTAGCATTAATTTAACTAAGTGCATAGTGATATAGGAACTAATGCTTACCTTGAACTGTTAAATCAACAGTAGTTCTATCATTTCCGTAAGGATTTGAAGATAGACACGTGAAAACGGAAGAATCTTCCCTTTCGACATTATGCAATGTCAAAACTGATGTTGAGCCGCCATCTTTCTCAAAATGCCTCTCATTGTATCTGCGCTTTGTAGAGACATATACAAGTTTTATTAATGAGTTACCATATAATTGTTTATTACAATACTTACTAATATTCGTTGTTACAAGTATGTGAAACGTTTTACCTTGTAATTGTATTGTTGTTTAGTTGTTTTCCATCTTTCAACCAAACTATAGTAAGTGGTTTATCGCCTTTTGCTGTACATTCCATGCTAACCGAATCGCCTTTCTTTACTTTCTTAGAATAGGATATGGTTATAAAATAGGCAGGAACTAAAAAAAAGTAGAAAAGAAAAGAATAAAATGGAATATAACAACAGAAATTTCTCGTATCATTTTGAAATTGTATTTGTTGCCACATGTTTATAATCAAAATTGCGACGTAAACTATAAATAACAAGTTACGTGATTTATTACTTGTCACAGAATGATAAATACTCCATCATATATGACAGCCAAGTATGAGTTATGCTGTCTAAATGATTTTTACTTCCTGTGTCGATGTTCTAGATTCAAACATTAGATTACACCATGTTAGAAAATGTAACTTTGCAATTGATGCAGTAAAAATGTATGAAAAGTGAATTTTGATGTATTGTCATGGACCATTCTATATCTTATATGATCATTTTATGTTCTATCCATCTTAAAATTGATCGAGTTTAATTATATTGCTTTTTGCTATAGTATAATCTTATTCATTTCTCACACTTTATCAATTTATTTAAATAAAAAGTCTATGATAATAATATTTTTTATTTATAAACAAAAATATATTTTAATAATAAAGTGCATATACGGACCTATATATATTCTAAATCATATTTACTCGATAAATTTTAAATGATAAATGACAAATCTTATATTTTACAGATTATATTCCTTAAATTTTATATATTTACGTTGCATTTAATTAGATAAATAACTTAACTCCTCACCTTAAACTACAAGAATTAGATTCCATCTGCTTCAGTAAGTTTTATACTAGAGTTGAATATAGTTATGCACTGTACTGGTACGTTATGATACTTAATACGAAAGTCTATTTAATTCTCATAACTAGATTATATTATATAGTTATGAGTTATATTAACTAGTTAATTACGCTATTTTAACTGTTATTGGCAATCTGATATCTAACTACATCTATCTATATTCAAGACCGATAACTTGTATGAGACTCGGTGTTCCTTAGCGGGACTCTTTTGGCATTTTTTAAACAAATGAAATAGTAGAATGTTTCTTTATTACTAAAAAGCATTCTTAAAGATTTTATTTTCTGTTAGTAAAGTAGCATAAATTTATAGGGATAGGCACCACTAGGAAAAAATCCCCAGCTCCTTCCTCTCGACGTCCCTATCTATCTGTATCATTGACAATATTTTTTTTTTTTTTTACTAATTTACGCGAAAGTATTTATATTTTTGAGGTATATAAATGTTTTATGAGTTTAGAAACTTTTATTAAACTTTACACATAAAATATGTTTTTACGTTAGTAATTTTTCATGAAAAAAGTCGAATTATATATTTTAATTCGTTATCGTATAAACATAATATAATTAGCATGTATTAAGATATTTAAAGATAATAGTTATCTTCTGGGATAAAGGATATCATTTATAGTAAATAATAGTTTAGTTGACAACAGAAAACCTTCGGCAGTAATTAACGTCAAGTGCAATGTGCATTGGATAAAATGAATGAGTGGCAAGCTGTCAAGTGGGTGTAATATTGCAGAAAACTGATAAATATGATCAAGTTATACCGCATAAGGAACCGAATATTAAAGAAACATAATGACATTAACCTAAATTATATTAATTAATAAAGTTAGATTGCATTGAAAATAAAGTATATAAAATAAACTTTTTTCCTATTTAAAAAAAAAATGATATATTCAAAATTCGATTTTTGTACAATTTATGTACAGAGATGGCGCCACTTTGTCGATTTTTCAAAAATCGATTTTTCCATTAACAATACTTAATCAAATAAATGTCAATATATAACAGAAACTTTGTATACGACCTTTTTTTGTCATTCAAACTTAACTTTAATGCCGTAATTATATAGTAGAGAAAATAATTTATCACGACAAAATGTTGTATCACGTGCAGTATACACCTACCATGAACGGTGAGTTTCATAACTTTGCTCAAACCGGCACCGATACCATTAAACGCTTGACACAAAAAGGATCCGGCATCGGAATCGATGGTATCTTGAAAATAAAGGGAACCGTTTTCTAGAACTTGCATTCGAGCATTGCTCATTATGGTTTGGAAACCTTCAGAAGGAGGACCTGAAGATATCGAACATGTATACACACGTATGTAATTAATTTATAGCCGCAGGATCAGAGGAGAAGTTTTTAAAAGTTTACCGGTAGAACAGCACCTGTTAGTTTCTTCCATCGAATGACAGGTCGAGGGTAACCATCCGCTTGACAGTCGAATCGAACCGAGTTTCCTTGAACCACAGATGCATCTTCGGGTTCAATTTTCCATCTTGGAGGTACTAAACAAATAATTATAATATTAATTACGCATCATTTTAATTTCACATCTTATTTTTAACACTTATTTACCGTTTTCTATCAATAACACTAGTTAAGTTAACGTGATTTTATTGCTTACTTGAATAAAGTAATGTTACTTAATATAAAATAACCTTATACAAAATAAAAAATAATGCTTCAGATTTTATAAAAATATTTACGTAAGTAAACAAGGTAAAAATCTGTATTTACTCAGAAGAAAAGAATAAAATACACGAACTATTCTCATATAGATTCAATGTATGTATGCTTATACAGTATTTGTTTATAAGGCCGGAAGATTCTAAAATAAAAAACAATGCTTTATGTGAAGGGCTATATATATAATTTTCATATAAAATTTGCTCTTAAATAAAAATTTATTATTTAAGGTAAAATATATTTATATTTAAAAAATAGAGCTTTTCTTTTATAGTAATATAGGCCCAAACGAAAAGTAAAGAGTAATTCGCATAAAATACAATCTTCACATGAAAAATCCATTTACTAAATATAATAATTTCAATAATTCTCATATATCAAAAAGGAATATTTTAAAGATAAAATAGCAATAATTGCATAAAATAAAGCAAAACCTATAATATAGTAGAAAAATATTGTGGAATTTTCTTACGGAATATATTTTAGAAAATATAAAATATTTTGTGAAAAAATAAAATATATTTTTCAAACAAAAAATAATATTTATTTAAAATATACATTTTTTTTCTTAAATTAAAAAAGCTGGAATTTAAAATATAGTATCGCATTTCTTACATAAAGTTAATTTAAAATCTTCGTATAAAAATATTGTTATATAAAACATTTATTTATATAAAGAAAACAATTTAAAAATATTAAAAAAAAAT
>NW_019385031.1:230248-377986 GCF_000671375.1 Centruroides sculpturatus
ATGAGAAATAAATTACCTAAAATTTTTTAAAATTTATTTTAATAACAACGAGCAAAATTTTTAATCATATTCTTAATTTATGATTTTATTTAAAATATATGCTCTCGATCTCAAATTAGTAATGTCTTGCGCCTGTACATCATACTTTTCCTAATAACAAATTATTTACATCAAAAAGATTTTGAATTGAAAGATAAAAAGTAATAATTACAATTACACTTACTCTGTACTAACATTTCTGCAGTGTAGTTGGTACGCGAGTATGGATTGAATGCTACACAGGTGTAGTTCCCATTGTGTTTCTCGTTGACTTTTTCGAAAAAAAGGTTAGAAGTGTAAGGGTTATAGAGTTCCATAGAAATTCCAAGAATATCGGGACGTAACGATTCTCCATCTTTCATCCATCGAATAGTGATTGGTGGATCTCCTGCAGAAACAAAGCAGTGGATACTCGTTCTCCCTCCCTCTTGCAATTGAGATGGGAAAGAAAAGGGATCAATGACGGGACTAGCTGAAATATAACAACATATATCACTAAGAAAATAATAACATAGATACATTTGAAAGATATAACTGTTTTGTTTCAGATTTAACTTCTTTTAAAATTTACTTCTTCTGTTTTACTTCGTATTGAAGTAATGTTATGTTCTGTGTGATGTAGTGATAACAATGCCAAATTTCTCAAAAGATATTTTCAAACTTTATTTATGAAATTCCATCGATTTTATAAATTTATAGACTCAAATATCAATTGTAATTTATATGGATGCTATGCAGAATCTAAACTACATAAATTTATAAAGATTTAAAGTTTAGAAATTCGAAAATAAAATATATAAAGAGACATTAAAATTACAGATTATTAGATATATTTTTGCTAAATTAATCCCGAGAAGCGTTATTTATAATTAACACACAAGGCCTGCATTTCATAAAGATTTTATATGTTTTAAAAGTATTACTAGTTACTCCAACAAAGATACTAACATTAATTACTAAAGAAGTAAGTGAAATATATTAAAGTGAGATTATTAAAAAAATATCTTTGCTTGAAGAAATACATGAAAGATTTATTTATTTAAAATAATATACGATAGAAATTGTATATTATTTTAAATTATGGTAAAAAATTTAAAATAATCAGTGGAATGGATAAAGGTGAGAACGTTAAACACTATAGAATTTATGTTGTCAAATACATGAAAATAGTGTTGTAAATAAAAATTCTATTATTCGTGGTTTTCGACTATACATTTCCACCATTACTCCGGTTAATGGAGTTTGTACTGTATACATGTTTAATACATTTATGCTAATGCTATGAATTGTCATGTGATACAGTCGTGTCCAAGTTTTTTTCAATTGCGCGTAAGTTGGGTCGCAAATACTATACTTAGTATATTCCACATATATTAAAAATAAGCCTTCATTCGCCGTAGTTTGGACATCATTTACCTAATATATACTGTACAAGTAATATAATATAATAACTGTGAAAGTAATTACAAGACTATATGAAAGAAGGGTGTGTGTAGCGCGCACTGAAAGAAAATATTTCGCACTTTAAGTAACATTGTCATAAGACAATCTTATTATGCTTATTAATTATTCAAAATCATTATTTTAGAATAATTTTTTAANAGTGAAATATATTAAAGTGAGATTATTAAAAAAATATCTTTGCTTGAAGAAATACATGAAAGATTTATTTTGTTGAATATTTTTCAGGAAATTTTGTGTGATTTATAGCTTTCTATCATATTAAACGAAGGATTACTTCGAAACAATTCTTTATAATTTCTTTTTCTTTTTTGAAAAGAATTATAAAGAATTGTTCTGAAGTAAGCCTTTTTAAATTAATTCCTAAAGTTTTTCAAAGAAAAGTACATTCTAGACTTTTTTATTATTTAGTTTTTTATATCATTAGATATAAAGTTGTTGCGATTGGCCTCAATCCTTCGCAACAAATAAATTTGCAAAGAGAAACGAACCAAAAATTTATACGGTTTCAACGTTAAATCTTGAATCAGTATTGATCAAAAGTGATTTTAAATATAAAATTTAATGTTTTGGAATATCATTTTTTTAAAATTTTATGCTAAGAAGATTATATAAGTCGAGTCACCAAATTTATTTTTATTATATTATTTACGTAGAATATTTTTCTGCGAACAATGTGCATTTTAACAAATCTTCGCAAACAAGATCCTTAAAATATTTTCATCGGTGAGTTTTTGATCATTAATGTACTTTTGTTCGGATTTGAGTACAGAAATTTCTTTAGAATAATCATAAAAGTATTCTACTGAAACAAATTAAAGAAGAATTAAATAAGAAAAATAAATGGAAAAGAAAATAACGATCGATACTAACAAACACCGTGGGCCTTTATCCATTTTTTTATTCTTTTAGCTCAAAAAAAAAGTTACAAAGAAATCGAAACAATTTAAAGTTCAATTAAAACAAACTGTAGGATATTTTTTAACGACTTCTCTAATAGAATAAAGCTTTCAAATTTTCTTTTATAAAAATGAATTGTGGTTAGTGCAAGTTGGAAAATATTCTTCTAAAGAAAACAGCACTAAATTTTCCGAACAATATAAAACTATTCTTATTTTTAGCGCCTTTATTGACGAAAGTGAATAACTGTTGATGACATGTACACGAAACCTCCCAAGTGGTTAAAATTTATATTATGCGAAGAAAAACTAGCTGATTTATACTTAGCATTTGTTTTCATCGTTGAAGAATTTGAATAGCCATAATTCATCCAAAAACATTGTTAAGTAAAAGGAGGATAAGAGGGAAAAAAGTACATTGCTTTTAATGAATCTTCCACAGAATTGTGTAATATGATCTTCAACGTGTACTCCCAGCGTAATAATTGTCTAGGAATTTTTCTCTTGAATTACTAAACAGGAAATTATTTAGAATGTCACGCGATTATTCAGTAATATATTCTGAAGTAGCGCAAACGACTTTTACCACATAATAAGTGGTGTAACCATTGGAGAATTAGTAAAAATGAAGACGAATGTTCATCGTTACGCTTATCGATCATTAAAATGAATATAGTTACATTTGAATTTAGCCTATGTAAATCCCAAAAATTATCAAATCCATAAAATGTTTGCCCGCTTAATAGCTAATACGTGACATTTGTATGAGAGGTAGAATTACTAATGTATCAAAATCTTACCAACGGCTTTTCAAAGCAAATATTTGACATGTTTTTTACTCTTTAAATGAAAATTAAAAGCTCTTCTGTTTTTGTTTTCATTTCCACTATTTGTATTGCTAACATTAATTAAAAGAATGCAGCAAAGTGGAGTAATTTCGAAACTTACCAACCACATGAATGAAGATTCTTCCTCGAGCTTTTTGTCCATTTTCATCACTAGCTGTGCACCACCACATACCACTGTCCGTTTTACGATCGACATCGTGAATAATTAACTGCCCGTCTGATCTGAGCTCATGACGGTGACTAGTAGGCAGTTTGCGTCCGTCTATAAAGATTCAAAAATAAAATACATCCACATAACTACAAAGATTTACAAGTAGAAACAGAAAAATCGATTGCAGAAGGTAAAGATACATTAGTTGGAGAATACATTTATATTCTGTCACTGGGCGAGACAAAGTTCTATTGATGATTTTTAGTGATAAATGATCACCTCCGAATTTTATTTTATTTTGTTTTTTTTTTATGTCAGTAGAAACAAATTGTTAGCGTGTTTTTTTTCTTTCACAACTATCACTATACAGTAACATTAATATCGAATAATTATACATTTTAACAAGAGAATAAATGATATTCTTGTTCTTCAGCTTCTTAAATGATGCTAATTTTCATTATTAAAAATATACATAAAATTTTTTCGTTTAATATTTCTCTCGAATCAATTAATTTTTTAAATAAGCTCATAATGTATATATTTTACCGTAAATATTTAAAACGAAGACTCGAAAGTAGAATTTTTTTTTTTAAAAATTGCAATTCCAACTTAAAATTGTTTTTTTGGCATTAAAAACAATAGAAAATAATGTGACACTTATATAGAAAAATTAACTTAACGAAATAAAATATATAAAGAGACATTAAAATTACAGATTATTAGATATATTTTTGCTAAATTAATCCCGAGAAGCGTTATTTATAATTAACACACAAGGCCTGCATTTCATAAAGATTTTATATGTTTTAAAAGTATTACTAGTTACTCCAACAAAGATACTAACATTAATTACTAAAGAAGTAAGTGAAATATATTAAAGTGAGATTATTAAAAAAATATCTTTGCTTGAAGAAATACATGAAAGATTTATTTTGTTGAATATTTTTCAGGAAATTTTGTGTGATTTATAGCTTTCTATCATATTAAACGAAGGATTACTTCGAAACAATTCTTTATAATTTCTTTTTCTTTTTTGAAAAGAATTATAAAGAATTGTTCTGAAGTAAGCCTTTTTAAATTAATTCCTAAAGTTTTTCAAAGAAAAGTACATTCTAGACTTTTTTATTATTTAGTTTTTTATATCATTAGATATAAAGTTGTTGCGATTGGCCTCAATCCTTCGCAACAAATAAATTTGCAAAGAGAAACGAACCAAAAATTTATACGGTTTCAACGTTAAATCTTGAATCAGTATTGATCAAAAGTGATTTTAAATATAAAATTTAATGTTTTGGAATATCATTTTTTTAAAATTTTATGCTAAGAAATATTTAATTTTATTCAAATTCTACAATATTATAAAAATAAAATCCTACGTTAGAAACTAACAAAAATTTATATTTTCAATCTCGAGTGTGAGCACAATTTGAACAATGTATACCTTAAATTAATATTATTCTAATCATTATTATTATAGAAATTTTTTATTTGAAAATTTTACATTAAAAATGAATTAAAAATTTATATCTTTAGATATAAATTCTATTCATTTTTTATATCTTTTTACATCTTCACATTTTCAAAATTAGCCTTTAAAATATTTATAAATCCGAAAAGATTTTAGATTAATTAATATTTTTGTTTCATTTTATCATAATTTTTTATTATATAATTTTTATTTTAAGCCATCGATCCTAAAATTTTGCAAAATTCTAAAATATTCAAAACTTTGACCTTTTCAACAAAGAAAAATACGTTGCACATGGCTGATTTTGAAATATTAAACCTGTTTCGGTCATCATTTTTTGGATATAAATGCTTGAAAATATCTTATATTCCTATTATTTATTCATGGATGATTTTACTATTTATTTACCTTTTTCCCAAACATATGATACTATGGGATAACCAGAAACGGGACAACGTAAAGACATAGTCTCTCCTGCCAAAACAGTTTTATTTGTAGTCGGTCTAGCTACAGGAGGACCTAGAACATTAATATTGGCGCTGTGAGACGTAGTGCCAAACTCGCTTTGCGCCTTACACGTGAAGGTTCTTCCATCTTGGACTTCCACTTTACTCAGGTTCAGATAACTATGAATAATTCCATCAGTAGTTACAAAATCTCCTTGTCGAATGCGGCCAGATGTAGGGATAACTTCATCATCAGCTGTCCACGTGATGACAGGTAAAGGATGTCCAGTCGCTCTACAATATAAAGAAGTCGACATTCCTGGATGAAGAATTTGCTTCTCAAACTTATCCACTAAACGAGGTGAATCGGCTGGAAAAGAGAGAAGATAAAAAAAATTTTCTTAAATTAAAAATTAAATTGATGTTTAATTAATAGCGGAACGTTCCGTCAGAGTCGATAAAGTTTAAATATCTTTAATGTCTATTGATTTTAAGAAAAGACACCGAGATTAACATCGTTCATCAGGAAACCTATTCGGTATATTGTTCCATGTCATTTATTCTTCTATATTCTTGCTTTAATTATATTTCGTCCGTAGAAAGTTAATGGCACGTTAAACTAAATGCCTAACACATCAATAGAACGACTTCACTACAACTTGGGTGACAAATTAATATTGGTGACAAGGCGAGCTCGGAGAAAACTGCCACTTTAAAACTAAAACCTATGGGGACTGTATAATCATTATCATCCAATAATCCTTATTGTAATCTTTATTAGGTTTAAAGTCTTTAAAATTTCCTATATCCATTAGAAGGTAGAGACTCGTTTGGCATTTGCGATGTGCCATTTCCATTTCTCTTTGCCATTAATTCCATGTATTAGACGATTACGAACAGAGAGAGATTACGTGATTACCTCTATTGTATCCGTGCTACCGGAGTTTGTAAACTAAAACACTTTGCATGAATATTAGTTCGACGCAATTCGCTAAATGCAGATAATGTTATCTAATGGATTTAATGATTTATAATATGTACGAAACTTTTGTCTTAATTTCAAAAAATGCATATACTTTACATTTCTTGTTATGATTATATCGTAATGTTTTATGTTATAAAAACATTTTTAATTTTTATAGGTCAACGCGAAGTAGGTTAAGAGAAGAGTTAAAAAGGGGGAAAAAAATAACAAAGAATTTTTCTTGGAAGAGAAAGTCATTAATGATTGCAATTTCTAAACGGGAAACTGGATTTTCTTTGCTTAGAGATGTCTTTTTAACTGTAATTGAAAATCCATTGTGTCAGATACAATTAAATAGTGATTAATGGTAGTAGCATTTTAGGGTCAGCCTAACATTAAGAGTGCTGCCTTCTTTTCTTGTCATACTGAAGAAATAAATTGAGACGTCCGCAGCATACACGTTAACAATGAGGAATACTTAGATGAGGGTATGAACCTCGACAATGTTAAATTCTTCCACAAATGACCTAATTACAGTAAGGGTCTTCTTAATGATATTTGCCGAAAGACAAGTAGTGAATGGGTATATTGCCCGAACTACATCGTTATTTTACGACGTCGAACCTATTCAAGTATAAATTTTAAAAAAAAAGGTACTAAGAATTTCCAAGTTTTCAAATCAGAAAATTCAATCTTGCCTTAAGACCATGGATGTAAGAGTGAAATGAAATTTTTATACGGCATTTATTAAATAAATATAACGTTTCAATGCATCAGCATGTTAAGAATTCACTGGGTTGATATTGATTTCAGCTACCTACTTATTAGTTTGTTCAAGTCCGTATCTTGGATAGAAAATAAATTGATTCTGTGAAAATTTTAAATTCATAAATTGTTTTATTTTATGAATAAAACCAATTTTACTAAATATGATTAAGTTATAAAATTACATGTTTAGAAATATCGATTTTTTTCCATAGAAAAGTATAGTAAAAATATACATTTTTTCAGAATTTTAATGAGCAAATCAGAATATAAATCGTATCACGATAATTGTATTATATCAATAAAAACACGACCACAACTGTAACTCAGTTAGATGTTTTGCAGCAAACGAACTTATCTAATCTTCTATATATCTACTTTATCTAATCAGTGTCAATTTATCGGTTGCATTAATTTCAATGAACTGCCTCCTATATAGAGCCATGTAGCTTAAATCATATAATATATATATATATATATATAAAGCTAATCATACGATCGAAGCTAACAGAACCAAATTTGGCATTGTCGAATTTCTGAGTCATTAGTTACATAGGTTAAGTGGTTGCTTCAATTTGAGTGACAGAAAGATTTTTCATGATAGTCGATCAATAATGTGTCACAATAAGTAAGTCGTGCTCGATAGCGTAGCAAATGAAACATATACTTGGCTATAGAAAAAGTCTTCTTTGTAATCATTTATCTTTACTACAAGGAATTTATATATATATATATAAATTTTGTGAATATTAAAAAGGTCATTCAGTCGCTAAATCGATGGAAAAATTAATCACAGACTATTATTTCTGTGCTCCCCTTTTAATGATACATTTATATTGTTTTATTGAGTTTTAGTAATGAAACTAGTGCACGATATTTCGCTCTATATCACACTAAAATTAATGAATAATTAATCAGGAAATTGATTCAACTATTGATGAGTTTTAAATGTGTTTTAACGTGGAAATATTAAAATTTGAAAGCATTGTATAATGTTGTGTTTGAATATTTTATATATTTCTTATATGTGTGTAAATTTTATATGTATTATACTGTTCTATAAAAGTATTTAGGATATATATATATAACCTTATAAATAAAATTACTTTTGACGTTTAAAGCATACATGTGTCATAGAATAAAATACAGAATACCATTTTATTTGCTTTCAGAATTATACTATCGAATAATTACAAGCTACCATCTGCTAATAAGGATTATTTACATTTATAATATTAAGATAAAGCCGTTATTTTTTATGGAATAAAAGTATCCAATATTATATTATAACTCCTGTTATAATTTAATAAATTTTCTCTTATATAAATTTATAACAGCCAATTATATTTTTTAAGAATAATAAATCTAATAAATTTACCGAAACCGTAAGGCCTACTTTCGTCAACATTTTATTAATTCTTTAANTACAATTTTTTTTGGATACGTTTTAATGGAAAACATTGCTTCTTCGAAAAGGAATGAAATATATTTACTTAAATTATTATATCAGAATATTCACTTAGAATTATTAAATTATGAGAAATGTCTTGTTTTTGTAGAACTATAAGATATATATCCGAGGAAAGTAGCTCTGTAATTAGAGACAGTATTAATTTAGATTTAATATCATTAGCCAATGTGGAAAGAACTTGCCAACGTAGAGATTAAACTTAATATTTGGTAGTAATGACAATTTATTAGTAAGTCCGTGTAAAGTCTAGTTTACTTTGAATGCAGATGTTAGTTATATAAATTTGATATTATGCTTGTACTGTACATCACTCTTAAGCTTAAGTATTGTTTTATAATTTCCACGCAATTATATGTAAATAAACGCAAATAATTTAGATATATATTTATAAATATTAAATATATATCATAACTTTCTCGCATTTAAAATATGTTATTAGTAGACTATTTTAAATAATATATATGTTTTAAATTACTCACATAAAGAATTAATTACTAAGTGTTCCATAAGCTAAATGAAGTATGAACTATTTTGAAAACTTAGAAAGTTTATTTTAATTCTTTAGTTTTAAGGTAATTCGCATCTAATTTGACTCGTGAAAGGCTATTACTAGTTATATCTTTAATTTGAATAATTATAATTTCAATCAACCCGGGAGTCATCTTTAAAATTATATACAGGGTGATCGTAATTAAAGAGTAGACGTTTAAAGCTCTCTGTGGAAAGAACTATTGGGTAAATCTCAACCAAATTTGGTATACATGTTTATCCTGAGTATGCGGTATGCGGTTTTGATTTTCGGAAAAGAATTTTAATTCAAAATTAAGCCGTTAAGAAGAAATTTGGCACTGTTGTCTCCTTAATATGTATATTAAATACGTTTTCTAACGAATTGCGGATATAAATGGAGTCACACGGGTAAATAGTCATGGTACTTTGCTTGATCGTGCATTAGCCTACTTGTTAAACATTTCTATCAAAGAAACAGTAATGCCAGCTCGATGTTTAAGGAAATTTCAGCCTTAAAAGATCCTTCTTTATAAGTCTACAAATATGCAAATTAAAGAAACAGCAACGCTAAATTTCTCCCTAGTGGCTGAATTTTAAAGTAAAATTTTTTCTCGAAAATAAGAACCATAAGAATCAGGACAGTACATACATACACATATATATATATACATATACAGGCCTACCAAATATATATATATGTATATTTGGTAGGCCTATATATATATATATATAGGCCTACCAAATAGAGATTTACCCAATAGTTCTTTCTACAGAGAGTTATGAATATCTACACTGATTTATTAAATTATAAGTATATAATTTAAAAAAATCTTCTTGAATTATATATTGTACTTATAATTTAAAAATGTATAAATTACTTAAAATGTAACTTTATTATAAATATATTAATAACTTGCTGTTAAACATGATAATGAGCTTATTTTATACGACTGTAAACAATGTAAGAATTAATATCTCTAATTTGCTTTAAGTTTTAATAAAAATTTTAAAAAATAAAATATTTTATTTTCATTTCTTTCTTTATTCAATTAAAAGATTTTAATGATTTAGACTGCATCACCAAGAGAAGTATTCAGTTTTTCCTGTCATCTAATTTCTTTTCGTGATTTCTGATGATCAATAATCAGCTTATACCGTTCTCTACACAGTTTCTTTATACGTACATGATTATTGATGATAATGATTTATGAGTTCATGCGAATGCAATATATATTATTTATAATAAGCACTAATCTTAAATCTTTTGATATAATTAATAATTATAATCGGATTATTATAAATATTATAATCCAATTATATTTATTTATTACACTTATTTAAGATTATAGCTCGCAATAAATGATTGTATGATTGTTATATTTTTATAATATTCTTATCATAATCCAATTTACAAGAGTGAAAACGGAATCAATTTATAATTATATGACGTTTTCTTTCTGAAATAAAATACGGTACATAAAATAATTAAAATAGATAAAATATTATTATAAATAGTTTAGCTTATTCATTATTTTAAGAAATATTAATTAAACATTAATTAATTTTTTTATATATTTAATTTCCCTCATATAACTGAGAATAGATTTAATGCAATTTTTATAATTTTATTGGATATATTGTCGTAGAATGCTTCTTTTGTTCATATAAAACGTGATATGATCATTCAATATTATCAATAAATAAATACATTAATAAGAAAACTAAAAGATTATTGATAGAAAATACAAAGCTGTATGCATAAAAACAAGTAAAATATTAGAAATATACTTGATTGATTTACTATTTTAAGAAAGAATTACTTTATTTTTTACACCTTTAACCACCCTTATATATGTAAAAATATCGTATAATACAGTTTTTACAATTTTTTTTGGATACGTTTTAATGGAAAACATTGCTTCTTCGAAAAGGAATGAAATATATTTACTTAAATTATTATATCAGAATATTCACTTAGAATTATTAAATTATGTAAATTAAAAGCATTCACTTACTAATAATTTTATTTTATCATATTTTTAAGTTACCTTATATAGTTCTAAAAATAAGTAAAGTGAAATTTTTACAGTTTTATTGGATATTTTATTATAGAATAATTATTTCCTTTACACAAAATGTAATACGATCACTTAAAATATCAATAAAGCAATACTGCTATATTAATAAGAAAAATAAAAAGCCAATAATAAGAAATATAAAACTGCATACAAAAAATGTAAAATATTATAAATGCACTCGATTCATTTACTATTTTATAAAATGATAAAGAAACGTCAATTTTATTTTAAACCCAAACCTTCCTTATGTAACTGAAGAGAAATATAACTAGTTATTATAACGTTTTCTGGATATGTCTCTATAAAAAAAAACACTTGTTTCTTCCAAAGGAATGACATATGATCACCCAGAATTTATTTATTAGTTTAATAATTTACGTTTTATTATTATAAACAAGAAATATATCAGTAACTTAAATAAATAATAAAAAAATATAGAACTATATAAACATAACAAATAAATATTTCGAACACGTTTGACTGATTCATTAACTTTAAGAAATATTAAGCAAAAGTTAATTTATTTTTTTATATCTTTGATTTTCTTATATAACTCAAAATTAATATAACGTAATTTTTATAATTTTTTCATGATATGTTGCCATAGAAAACGGAATGTAATATATTTTCTGAAAATTAGTTATAAAAGTACTAAAATTTTGTCTAATAAATCCAATTTATATATTAAATTTGACTTGCTTTAATATTAGAAAAGTTTAATTTTCTTTCATTTCTATCAGCAAAAGCTGGTTAATATAAATTTGTAGTTTAAAAATTGAAAAAAAAATTAATTAATAAATCTATAAAATGTACTTTTTAATTTTCTAAAAATAATAAGGAGCGTTTTATAAAACTAGTTTTTAATTTATTAAAAAATTTTTTTCTAACTAAATTTCGTTCTGCGCTTAGGAATTATACCTTAACTGATATAACAGAAATAATAACTTATATAAACCGACATCAAAATTTCATTTAAAATAAATTACTTCATCACGAATTCCGACTCTCAAGATAATAGAAATGGTTAAATTTATGCTTTGAATTATAAAGTTAGATTGACCTTTAGAAGTAAAATTTCGTTAGTTTTCATTCATTAACACTTTATTCATGAATTTTCTAGGAAAAGTAAACATATATTTTCAAATTTTATTTATATTTTAACTTATTTTTTTCTTAATCTAATATTAACATTTATCAAAAATTACTGTTTGCAAATTTAATTAAATGTCTAAAACAGATTAAATCAATGCAATAATAATTTTTAAAAATTATGCTTATAGAAATTAATAGAAAACAGTTTAAAGTTCGTTATAACAATTCTATACTTTTGAAAGGAAAGAATATTTATAAAGAACCTTAAATTAATGAGATTAAACTTGAGATTAATTACTATTTACACGTTAATTCATACAATTTATCAACTCCCGAACTCTTTTAATTAAAAGAACTTAATAGAAGCTAAATTTAGGCAAGTTATAAGCTTAGATTTGTTTGATTTAAACAATTTTTTTTTTGTTTTTTTCCTTCAATTTTTTTCCTCCAAATTTGTCATTTGTTAAAAGTTTATCTAAATTTCTTACAGTTCATCCTAGAAATTTTATCATTTATATAATAATGTGTTCTTATATAAGAGATGGGAGAAGATGAAGATGTACTGTACAGTACATTGACAAAAGAAAGTATGAAAAGGAAAAAAATATTAAATATATATTAAGAAAATTAAATAAAAATTGAATATAAGGCAATAAAAGCTAAATTAATTTTAAGACAGAAATAAAACTAAAAATAGGTTTATAGACCGACTTTTATAGAGTAATTCAATTTTTGATTAAATATAAATATAGGTTATATATTTAAAAGTAAGCTTATTTATATTTTTTGCTATTTAAAAGAACTAACTTTTTCAGGAATTTTCTTTCTAATTAAATGATCATAAAGAGCTATGGCAATAAAGTTTTTCTTTTTTTTAAAAGAAGTATGAACGTTTTATATTTTTAAAGCAATATTAGAGTAGAAACTATACTTCTACTGTAAAAATGTTCTAGAATTTGTTAGTAGCGGAAAGCTTTTAGCAAACAGGTAGATATTTATTTTAATTTGTTTTTTAGAAAAAAAAACACATTAGTTATACTAGAAGGGTATTAAGGTTATATATATTAATATATGAAAATATAAACTATAAATTTTATTGATCGTGTTCTAGTTTTATTTCCAATTTTTTAAAGCTAAATTTAAAGCATTTATAGTAAAACACATTAAACCTTAAATCAAGTAGCCGTTTCTTTTAATTTTCGAAACGTCTACGAGAAGATTCAATTTCTCGTTTTCAGCGATATCAAAATCATTTTTATAGAAACGAAAAAAATAAAACATTTCGAACATTTCTAAAAATCCAGAAATATCAAACTTGTTTTCTTTGGTTTTTTTTCTCTCCATTCGTTTCTATAAAGCCAGATTTCCAAGTTCACTAAACACTTGACTTTTTTTAGAGTTCTCTTCCGTTATTATTACTTTCCATAGTTTAAATCAATGATCAAATTACAGTCCCGGGCCAAATTCAGCCAGCGGCATACCTTAATTCGCCCCGCGAACATATTTGACACATCACTTATAAACCAAAGAAATAGGCTAATGTTTTTATAGACTATATGGAACACTATTAATAGCTGAGATACAGTACCTGGCTTCGTTCGGGAAAATGATATATTAAGATAATATACACATATAAAAAAATATATACGGTAAAAGAATATGTACTTATAATAAAGTTAATACAGATCCAACCAAAAACAATTTTAAATCGAAATTCGAAATTAGCCTCAGCCAAAGTTTCATAAAAATCGGTTCAGCCGTTTTCACCTGAATAAACTGACAGACGAGAAGACAGACAGATGTAAATTTAATTTTATATATTATATAATATATAGATCTGTACAATAGCTATATATCTATAATATACATCTATTGTATAGATATATTTGTGGCCTGCCTAGTTTAAATTTAATTTTATATATTATATAATATATAGATCTGTACAATAGCTATATATCTATAATATACATCTATTGTATAGATATATTTGTGGCCTGCCTAGTTACGACTTATGCGCAATTTGGTCATCATTTATATTTAATCAAAACATTTGGGCATTATTTCTTTAGATAATTCGTCCGTATCCTTTCTCTTTATTACTTCATGATTCAAGCCTACCGCATTAATTTATACTTGTTTCATTATCCTTTAATTTACATATAATTTTCTGTATGTTGTTCTTCAACGTCCATTCGTTCTTTTATTTTGTTTGTATATATTTATTCGGCAGGCTTGAATCATGAATTAATGAACGTGTAGAATACGGATAAATTATCTGTAATATGAAAAGCATTAATAACGGAAAATAACTCTAAAAAGGTCAAGAGTTTAAAGACATAAAGTATTTGGAAAACTGGCTTTATATAAGCGAACAGAGAGTAAAACCAAAGAGAACAAGTTTAATAATTCCTGGATTTTTAAAAATGTTCACAAATCTGTAACAATGTTTTTGAGATCTTTTGATGAGAAGTTGAGTATTCTCGAAAGCATTTTAAAAATTAAAAGAAAATGATTCGTTGATTTAAGATTTAATGTGTTTTACTAGATATACACAACACGGATTCGTTCTTTTCTTGTGTTATAAAATTAAAATAATTTGTACACGTATTAAGTAAATTTTAGCCTAAATATTTATATAATTTTTTTACATATTTTTCATAAATAATTCTAATAATATAGATATAGGGACATTTTTATTAATAACACTCATTTTATATTTACACCCTTTTTTCCCTTAAATATACTGCAATTTAGCTAAAACGAAAGAAATTTGTCGAAGCTTAATTTTATATCTAATCTTCAACCTTTAAATTATTTAAACGTTTCCTAAATAGATTTTGAAGATAACTTATAAATAAAATAAAATATTTAAGTTCTTAAAAAGATTCAAACTTAAGTTATTAAGCTTTAAACTTGCCTCTTATTGTCAAAGATGCACTACATTGTGCAGAATCCTTATTGTTATTGATGAAACATTGATACATTCCCTGATCTTCGGGACGAACAGCAGTTATATGCAAAACATTATTGTTATGCTGCTTTATCCTATTATCGGTTCTAATTATCTTCATGTTCCTTCTCCATTGTAAAAAATGAACTGGAGAACCCACTACATCGCATGATAATGTAATAGAGGAGCCTACCGTAATTATCTGTTCAGGGATGACGATATTACATTTCAACGGAGCTGGAATTAATAGTGATGCAATTAATATATTACTACATTGCGATCACTCAAAGATAAGTATAACAATATAGTCTTACCTCTGATGATAACATTGGTCTGTACTTGTTGCTCTCCCACGCTGTTGTTAACGGTGCAGACATATTGTCCACTATCACTCAAAATAGCATGATGGAGGATTAAGGTACCTTGCGTAATAACGTATCTATGATTATGAGACAAGGGAATTATAGTAGCTGCATTCTTTTTATACCAGCGATAAGTGGGAACTGGAGATCCAGATGCCGAACAAGGTAACCATAAAGCTTCTCCTTCAAGAGCTTCAGCTTCTCTTATCCAGTGAGTCATACGAGGAGGAACTTGACCGTGTGGAGCTAACACAAAAAATATATCATATAAAATCACATAACTTATATTAAAACGTATAAAACTAAGCGAAAATGATAAAAATCATTTCGAGAAGCATATTTGTTTAGTATAGTAAGTAATTTCTTTTATACCAGCGGGAACCTTACTCCAATTACTGAAAACATTTCAATATATTTATGGCAAAAAAAGATATTTTTAAAATAATGATTAGAATGTAGAGAAAAGGAAACAAACTGCCGGAGGTTTCGGGTAAACAAGATCTGGCAAGAGAAGGAAAAAATAACCTGTCAGAAGATTACTTCAAAAACGACGTTTGCAACCAATATATGCAGCACCTACATACCATATCTTATTTGATCAAAATCAAATACTCCATATCTCCCGTTCGAAATACCAGATTCTGACAGGTCAACACTGACAAGCTTTCCAACATCAAATTGTATTTTTACAGTGGAATATAATTGAAGATTGTAGAATATCTGATTTATTTTCCATTTCGTTAGAAAACCCTATCGTCTTTTGTTGAATAAAATTTATTAACCCAAATACAACGACTTATTTTACATAAAATTAATTTAAAATAAGTTTAACTATTTGGCATTATGTGAATCTAAACAATAATTTAAAATTAAATTTAATATATGAATTATATTTACTTAATTATATTCTGTATAACAAATTCGCCTACGTGAAGATATTTTTGTATGTACGTTTATGATTAGAAACATGAGTTTATCTTAATTATTTGACTTTTGAGGATAAATTTAGGGTTAGCGAGAATAAATTAATTAATACAGAACAAATTTTCGGTAAAGATATAGTTAAAATTGTTTGTAGAATATGTAGGAAGTCGGTTAGCCTTTACATGCCAGCCTACAAGATTAATCTCTTGATGCGCGATGCGATATAATGAATACAAAATAGAACCAATTAAAATAAATAGTACTGGATCGATAGAGTACTAAACTGTACATTTTACTGGCAAATTTTACGGTCTTTTGTAAGCATATTACATTTGTTGTCTCATTAACAATCCGGGTGATTAAACGTGAAGAAAGAGGTGTGATTAGCTTCATTTGTGACACGATAAGGTTTGTGCAGTAGCATGTTACTGCTCAAATCCTCTCTTATTCCAGTAAAAAAGTGTAAAACTATCAAAATTCTTAAATAGAACCTTAGGGATTATTGTGTAGCACATCAAGTATTGCTTCTGGAAATGGTTTTTATTCATAAGAAAAATCGATTTTGTCAACTGTTAGTATTTATTATTTTTATTTCTAGCGAAAAATCTTAAATAATTAACTGTTTGAATCTATTTTAAAGTAATTTTTCACAACTTAAAATATCAATCATATCAATTTATTTAAGTAATAAATTATTGTAACAAGTTCAGCTTATTTGATGATTAATTTGAAGAATATCGTGTAATGTAGCGGAAATATAGATAGATACTTACTAGTTAGAATAATGTTTGCCCACCGATCACTATTTCTTGTAGAACGAGACAACTTATCGTGTACTTGACACCTATATTTCCTTGCAGCATCCAGATCACTGGCTTGTCGAATGTGAAGTTCACCCGTAGGGAAAGCTGCATACTTTCCTAGAAGATAACGCTTCGTTTAACACTGATGTGTTGTTAATAACGTTTAATGATTGCCACTGCCACATTAAAATCGTTAAGTAATGAACAACGTAATATTTCGATAAGTGAAACAAAGAAAATCTGTTAATTAAATGTCTGGGATAAGAAAAAGTTAGAAAAGTTCCATGAGCAAAACCCAAATGAATAATAGGTAATTTACCGATGTTAGCCATATCCTCCACTATTCTTTGTTTTGGTATCATTTATCTTCTTTTATACGTTTTTTCTATCCTTAAATTCCAGTAAAAGTGTATCTGGGTCATGATTTTTTTTTGTATATTGTGATCAAAATTGGTATTTATTTGGGGTAAAGAAAGCTGACTGCTTGAAATAGTTTTGGAAAGAATAAGATTTATAGCTGAAGCAGCTAAGCCAAGTACTTTTCTTACACGTTATGCATTCCCTTGTGTAAACGATTGCAGAAGTTGAATAGTTCTATTTTAAGAGATGTTGTTTGAGGCAATTGATGCTGTTGAATTAAATTACATTCACGTAAACAGAAAAAGATATTACCATTGATTTGACATACATCCATATATTAAAGCTGAAAAATGATCTGTTTGATTAAAATGACTGGAGATAAACCCATTAAAGGCATTTATTCATTATAAAAGTCTATAATATATTTTACTGAGTTTAATTAATATTAGTTTTATATTATCCTTTAGTAATATCCTGTTAGCTTTCGCATTTATTCTTTGTTGCAGGCGTATTAAGTCTGTCATATCAGATGCACTAAAGGGATTATGATCCATTGTATATAGTAATGCCTGTGCTGAGATTATACCAGGTAGACCATGAATGTAAATTTATTGGATACTGTAGGAATTAAATTCTAGATTTCATGTACGAATTACGCTTAATCTTGATATTTTATCGAACTTTAATAAAAAGAAAAATATATGTAGTAATTATAACATTAAGTAATATTTATTGAGTTAGGTTGATCCAAATAACCTAACTGTGATATATAAAAAGAAATGCATATAAAACTATACAAAATTTAAATATTTTGTATAAAGAATAATATAATTAATCGTAAAAGTATTTATACAAATATTTTAATGTAAATTTATTCACAATATTTAACGTAGATTAATTTTTAATATCGAATAAAAATGAAAAATTAACATTATTTATATTTTTACTTTAAAGCACGAATTAAAAATAATAAAAATGCATACGGTTTTTGTGTAATGTATAAACTGAATCATTTACTTTGAAATAATGACGAAAAAATATATTTATATCAAATAACATAACATTAATTTTGCAAGTAACAATTTTAAATACAGAAAATTACTCAAGTTTCTCATAAAATATAATTATATACATTTATTTCTCTTAAAATTACACGAAATAATCCTTTCTTTATAACATAAGAATTAAATGCACAAATTTTATATAAAACATTTATAATTTTGTAAACGGGATAACACACAGAAAATAAATTTTATAAAGCAAATATAATAATAAATTTAAATTTAAAAAAATTCTCTAACGTGAAATAATTAAAGAAATAAATTATTCAAGGCAGATATAATTCTTACCTGTATTATCTTTAATGGAGATAGACAAACCGTCATCTCTATACCAAGACGTGACTAGTACATAATCTCTACTAAAAGAAGAAATATCACATTTCAAAACTGCAGTATTTCCACGTATAATAAACTCAGCATCACGAGCAGTAACTTTGTAGCTCCTGAGTACGACTACAGCAATGAAAAAAAAATAAAAAAAATAAATATATGAAATATATATTATAGAGATAACCACAGAAAACTTATCTACAATATTCAACGTTTTCAATTGTTATAAAATTAACCAAAATATCAATAAAAACTAAAAAAAAATCCTTACATTTACAATATCAGTTATTATAAATTCTTTTTATGACTTATTTTATATATTTTTTTCGAATAAGAGATTTTTGCGTACAATAGAAGAATATTAAAAATATCTACGAATAACGCATGGATAAACAAAATTATTGAAGATACCCGAAGGGTTTTTTTATCCTATTAGATAGTATGAAACGAGTTAAAGTTGAAAGAAATCGTGACAAAAAATATGGAATTTGAAGCATATTGATACAGTAGCTATAGTTGATCGATATTCTGAGGGGTAAAAATATATATATATATATACTGTATATACCCAACTATATATTATTTTCTAAACTTTTCGAGAAAAAATTGTAACAAGTTGGTATGGGGATTTATAAAACGGAATGTAGTTTTGGAAGAATATTATTTATAGCTTTATAAATTCTGAAAGAATTATATACAATGTTATCATAACTTTGTATCATATAAATAAACTTTTAATAATTAACTTAATGTTTTATTATGTTTACATAATTAATAAAGTACATAAAATTTAATTTAATTTTGTTATAAAAATATTTTATGAACATATAAAAATATACGAATAATAATTATTTATCACAGATTTATCTTCATTAATATTATAAATAATTTATGTATTTATAAAGGAATTATCCGAAATTAATCATTAATCCTTGATTTATAATTCGTAATTAAACAAGTTGCATAATCGATCCGTAAACTATTGAAAATGTAATAGATTAAAGGAAAAAATATACCTTTTCCTATTCAAAAATATCTATATATTTTTTTGAACTACACTATAAACTAACGTTTTTCAGCTCCATTCACATTTATCATTCCTTATATGACAGAAATTTTTACACCGGTAAATCAGTTATTTTTGTATAAAATAAAATAGTATACCTATTGGTATTTCTATACCAAACCCGGGAGAGAGGGAGAGAAAGAGAAAGTGAGAAACAAAAAAAAAAGAAAAGTTGCGATTTTTCGAAATCCCTTTTAAAAATAAACTAGAAAAGAAAATGCAAGAAAAGAAAATAAAAAGACTCTTTGAAATTGAGTACTAGAAGAAGATATAGAAACTAGCAATATGCTGAAGAAAAAAAATTTTTTTGACTCCAGGCATTGAGTGTGTATGTAACCCAGGTGCACAAAAATATTGGATTTATGAAGAAGAAACTGGATGGAAAGGATGTTGTAGAAGATGCTGAATTAGACAGTGAAGCTGACAGATTGGAAAAAAGGAAACTAACGTTGTCTCTCTCTTCGATTGTAATATATATATATATATAAGAGGAGTGAAAGAATGCTGCTTCAATTGAGTGTTTAGTCCACCTGGTACTCGAATCATATCTAACCGACATTACTTGCTCTATTAATTTTAGGATTCGTAACAGCTTTTCTAAAAGAAATTCGATTTAAAAAAGAGCAATAATATCTTATCTAGAAGAATAATTCCCCAAAGAATAAAGTATAGTAATCGGATAATTTAAAAATCAATCATTATAGTACTTGCTTCATTCAAAAATGTCAATGAAAAGAGAGAGTAGTGCCTTAGGAATTTCGATCTCTTGTTAAGATTGATAACTAGGTTTAATAAAGATGGTTGACATTATTAATTACTGATTATAATGATGCAAATGACTTATGACATCTTCCTACAATAATCCCTTATAAGGAATATTTACGAGACTTATTACGATTGAATTCGTAAATCAATGAAGAAACCGTACAAAGAGTTGTTGTTAACTTTCCCCAAATCAGAAATTGAACTAAGCCTGATAGTCAATTAAAAGGTTTAATTAAATCTGACTGTTGTGTGCATCAGATGCTTGTGTTTGATGAAAGTTGTAATGCTGGATAGCAGAAAAGGAAATTACTTGATGCACTGCGTTAGATCTACTGTTTATCTTCCTCCTGCATCCTATTGGGACCTTATTCTATACAATAATTAGTACGAATTGACTGCTGTTTATTACCACGCTATTGCAGCTTTGCAGTTCCAATATACTTTTATGTTTAAAGCATTGTGGAATATTTGATTAAGTATGATACACGTCGTTATTTTCTAACGACTAGCTGAACACATTTTTAATATAATTAAAAGTAAATAAAAGCTCTCAAACAAAACTTTGTTCAAACAATTTTTTTACTTTTTTATTTACAGAAAGAATCAAATTTTTAAATTTCTTTAACGCTAAAATAAGAAAATGAGTTTTGCGAAAATAAGAATAAAGATTTTTTAGTTTAATATTATAAAATTTTATATATTTTTTTCGAATAAGAGATTTTTGCGTACAATAGAAGAATATTAAAAATATCTACGAATAACGCATGGATAAACAAAATTATTGAAGATACCCGAAGGGTTTTTTTATCCTATTAGATAGTATGAAACGAGTTAAAGTTGAAAGAAATCGTGACAAAAAATATGGAATTTGAAGCATATTGATACAGTAGCTATAGTTGATCGATATTCTGAGGGGTAAAAATATATATATATATATACTGTATATACCCAACTATATATTATTTTCTAAACTTTTCGAGAAAAAATTGTAACAAGTTGGTATGGGGATTTATAAAACGGAATGTAGTTTTGGAAGAATATTATTTATAGCTTTATAAATTCTGAAAGAATTATATACAATGTTATCATAACTTTGTATCATATAAATAAACTTTTAATAATTAACTTAATGTTTTATTATGTTTACATAATTAATAAAGTACATAAAATTTAATTTAATTTTGTTATAAAAATATTTTATGAACATATAAAAATATACGAATAATAATTATTTATCACAGATTTATCTTCATTAATATTATAAATAATTTATGTATTTATAAAGGAATTATCCGAAATTAATCATTAATCCTTGATTTATAATTCGTAATTAAACAAGTTGCATAATCGATCCGTAAACTATTGAAAATGTAATAGATTAAAGGAAAAAATATACCTTTTCCTATTCAAAAATATCTATATATTTTTTTGAACTACACTATAAACTAACGTTTTTCAGCTCCATTCACATTTATCATTCCTTATATGACAGAAATTTTTACACCGGTAAATCAGTTATTTTTGTATAAAATAAAATAGTATACCTATTGGTATTTCTATACCAAACCCGGGAGAGAGGGAGAGAAAGAGAAAGTGAGAAACAAAAAAAAAAGAAGTTGCGATTTTTCGAAATCCCTTTTAAAAATAAACTAGAAAAGAAAATGCAAGAAAAGAAAATAAAAAGACTCTTTGAAATTGAGTACTAGAAGAAGATATAGAAACTAGCAATATGCTGAAGAAAAAAAATTTTTTTGACTCCAGGCATTGAGTGTGTATGTAACCCAGGTGCACAAAAATATTGGATTTATGAAGAAGAAACTGGATGGAAAGGATGTTGTAGAAGATGCTGAATTAGACAGTGAAGCTGACAGATTGGAAAAAAGGAAACTAACGTTGTCTCTCTCTTCGATTGTAATATATATATATATATATATATATATATATATATATANAATTTGCAAACAATATGTCACTGTAAACAGTTTTAAATAGGGGCAGTTTGTAACACAATGCATTCAAAGTATTAAAAGTAATGCCATACTATATGTATATATGCTTAGATAAAGTATTAAAATTTTTTAAATTCCTGCTTTTATAATTTTATTGACTAAAATAATATAAATATATAACAGAATAATACAGAAAAACATTCAATACTTTATTGCCAATTCCACACTTTATATATACTACAGTATTGTTACTTGGATTCTCAAAACAGAGTTTAAAAAATTGAAGACACTATATATTATATGTAATATTTAACAAATTATAGTGTCTTCAAAACTACAATGAAACAAGTTCACTTTTTTTTTCAAATTACTAAATAATAATAATAAAAAATAACCTTATCAGGTTGTAGCATTTCTATCCTAGGTAGACTACCCCAGAATTCTTGGTACGGTGACAATGTATCGTCTTCAACACAATATACCATATTTGTGTCGATAATGAATGCCTCGTATATCTGAAAAATAATAATCTTAAAACTTGTATTTTGTTTTAAAAAACTTTTAAAATATTTATAAATTTTGACTCCATAAAATTAAAATGAAAAAATAATACTTTAATGGCATAAATACATCATTATAAAAATTCAACATGTCTCCCTGATGATGAACTTGTACTTGTATGGAAACAACCAAAGTATATCTACTCCATTCAAGCATTATTTACTTTATCTTATATTTAAAATAAGATAAAGTAAATAATGCTTGAATGAATTACATTATTAAAAATATCCATTTTTCTAAAAAACCTAAAAAAATGCTGATTATTCAGTGCTTTATCAAACTTAAAATATCCAAATATTTTTGAGTTACAGCAGACATCTTACAAGATTTTATATAGGAATATATATATATATATATTTATGTATAATTTATAATAAATTTTAAAAAAATCTGAAAGCCTTAAGGAATTTTTACTTAATAAACAAATTATAAATATCATAAGATATCTATGCAAAAATCGATAATAATTTTGAATGATTGCTTCTTGTAAATTTAATAACGATAATAATATAACCCCCAAATTAGGTAAGATTTAATACATCACGAGATTCGTTAAGCTTGTTTATGTGAATAAATCTAATGTATGAGTTAATTAGTTTTTAAGAATAAATATTCGATCTTTACATGCTTACCTTAAAAAATAGATATTTTTAGTCAATAATGAAGGTAAATAAGAGCTTTAAAACTTAATGTTTAACATTACTTACTTGTATTTAAATAATATTCTTTCTACATCGATTTAAAATTAATATTTAATTAGAGCGAACACTTATAACAGTTATCAAATAGTTCACGTACGAGTTGTGTATATCACACTCACATTAAATTTTTCAGGAAAATAATTTATCAATTCTGCTACTTGGTATGTTTATTATTAATGAGAATTTTATATTTGTAACATGTGTATAATACAATATTTATTATTTCGTGTGTAAAAGAATTTTTCCAAGAAAAGTATAGACACAAAATAATATACATTATATATGCTGGATAAATTAATATTAATGTATTGGAATTCAGTTTAATATAAGTAATTTGAGATATGTTAATGTCGACTAAGCTCATTATTCACGAGTGTACAAAAAATTCTTTTATCTAAAAAAAATTATCAAACAAGTGTATAAAACAGTTAATGCTTAATGGACTTTTTATAATAAAATTTAATATTTATTACAATTTTTCTTTGCAATTTTTTCTCGACGTATAAATATGTTTTAAAATGTAAATAAATTTAATTATTATTTATTTGTATATATTCTTTAAAATAAGAAAAATATCCGATATAAATATTTTATTAAAAGTTTTATAATTTATGAATTTATTCTCTAATGGAAAATATAGATTGCATTTATTTTCCATATTTATTTTTTATTGAAAATTAAAAAAAAATGAAACAAAACGGTGTCATCCTCTATCACCATATTTTTCACATTGATTTCAGACAATTTTTTATTATTTTTTTATAATGTAAAATAGAAGTTTCGACCAATAAAATACTTGGGAAATTTTCTGCATTGATTCAAGCTCTTATGATAAATAACGAAAGTGATAAAATGCACAGACAGATGGCAATCGAATTGGCTTGCAAACGTTCCAGAAATATGTACAGGACCTTCTGTCTATAACAGTTTAAAGATTGTATCAGATAAAATTATTTCAACTTATTTAATAGACAACTTAATTGATGAATAAATCAAAAATGATAAAGAGTTAATTGTAAAATTTATATTACTGTATATTTTCCGGAAATTTGTCATTTATAAGATAAATTTTATTGATTTTTACTTAACGGAATGATGTTTAATTTGATAACAGTTGATATAATACATTAATTCATAAAACCTAATTAGTATACAATGATAAAATGACACTAAGATATAGATTTATTGTAAAAATTAATTATAATATCTTTCATTATTTATTAAAAAAAATAACGTGATTTTTAATAATTTTGTAAGCTGAATTAAAACAAAGTAAATTATTTAAAGCGAAGGTATTTTATTATGCTATAAAATGGTAAACTAACCTTCTTTTAGCAAATTTAATTATTATAAATGAAATATTTCAAATGTTTTACGGTTGAGTAAAATAATAAAACAATATAAAATCGAAGAAACGAGGCGATCTTTCCAATTTTCATTATACAAAGTTTGGACAAGTCTTCTCGATCATATCAAAGCAATCACCGTATAACCTATTTAACTTTGTCTTTTCTATATTTGTAACTTTCTAAATGTTGCTAATGATATAATGATAGAGAATTTAATATAGTAACGTCCTATAAATTCAATAATTTATATTAATTTAAACTAGAGTAATTAAAGTTTAATAAATTTAAAAAAACCTTGCTTTTCTTTTATTTTCCTAAAGTTTTAAGCATTTATCATTAAATATTTATTTGATGAAATAATAAACAAATAATAGTAATATTTTATCGAAAATCCATTTGCAGTTATCATCATTATCGTCCCGAAATTATCTTAGGATAATAAATACAATGATAAAGTTTAAAATTTGCATATAAAAAATTATAATAATAAGATTTTTCTAAAGAAAAATGTACTTTTTATCTTTGATTTATTCGTGGAGATGATCCATAAACCAATAAAATTTATCAGATCAAAAAAAAAGAAAGACAAAATTCGTCATTTAAAAAAATTAAATCGATAAAAATTTACTATTTTACATTTGTATAATATAAAACACATTATAATTTATTTAATTTTTTAAAAATATTGTTAACAGAAATTTAATTTCATTAGAAAAAATAATACATCTTTTTTTAAAAAATTAAATAACATTAGTTAATAAATAACGTTACAATATTCTTTTTATTTTTGTAAGGGATAAAATTTACAAAATTTTAATTCTCAGAACAATTGTATATCATTAAAATTTTCGCATTTTTTTCTAAAAAAAACCTTCCAGTTATCGGAAAAAACGCAACATTTTCTATTACTTATTGATAAGAACACGCACAGTTAATTAAAAATTAAATAAATATACAAAGTCTAATTATAATTAAAAATATAAATCATTTTTAAAATTCTAAAATAATTAAATTTAAAAAATATATAGTTAAAATAAAATTATTAAAATATATAAATATTTGAAATAACTTTTAGTAAAAATATCGAATTTTATTCTTTTAAATATTTATTTTTGTAGAATAATTAATAGTTTCAAATTATCTTTAAGAATATTTTTTCTTGTAAAGTGTTTAGGTTTCAGAACATTAAAGTTCGCTTAAGATATTTATATTCATTAGAAATTTTGGAAAAATATTTTAAAATCGATTTTCCTAAATATTTTTTCTTCTGTAATTTTTAGATATTTAAACAGGAAAAAGTTATCGTTTATTTATTTATTTATTATTTTTTTACAAATGTTTATCTCTGTTTAAATTTGCGTGTAGTAAACGTATTAAAGATTTATTTAATGTCAGTTTTAATATAAAAATTGTTTGATTTTAGTATGAAATTTTGAAATTTATAATATAAGAGAAGAGAAAAATATGGCTTTTAACTAAGTTTCTTCATCAATTAAGCTTGAGATGAAAGAAGGGTATATACTAATTTAAGAATTTGAAACATAGAAAAAGCATTAACGTATTTCAATCGATAACGAACAAAATAAGTTAATTACAGAAACAACNTTAAGCACTTGCAAAAAAAAATTATTTATTTATTTATTATTTTTTTACAAATGTTTATCTCTGTTTAAATTTGCGTGTAGTAAACGTATTAAAGATTTATTTAATGTCAGTTTTAATATAAAAATTGTTTGATTTTAGTATGAAATTTTGAAATTTA
The DNA here is from genome assembly GCF_000671375.1 of Centruroides sculpturatus. Lineage (NCBI taxonomy): Eukaryota > Metazoa > Arthropoda > Arachnida > Scorpiones > Buthidae > Centruroides > Centruroides sculpturatus. The sequence continues at coordinate 257,384 of NW_019385031.1, forward strand.
TAATATAAGAGAAGAGAAAAATATGGCTTTTAACTAAGTTTCTTCATCAATTAAGCTTGAGATGAAAGAAGGGTATATACTAATTTAAGAATTTGAAACATAGAAAAAGCATTAACGTATTTCAATCGATAACGAACAAAATAAGTTAATTACAGAAACAACTAAGTCTGTTTTATATAGTTAGAATTTGTTCGCGTGTATATAATACAAATTATATTTCCTGTTATGAACCGTGAACATTCTAAACCCAAACTTGCAGTAATGGTGCTAAATGACTGCCACATCTTTAAACTAAATCTTCCAGGTCGATGGGTAGAAAGTCTAAAACTGGCTTCAGACCAGAATCAGGAGAAAGTTGTCCTTTTTCAACGCCATGAACGAGATCTTGCCTTTTATTCCAGTCAAAGAATTAATTTGAAGAGATTATTCTTTAGCTACTTTACTCATTATCTTTAACATTATTGTTTTTTTCTTTTATGTAATGATCCAATTTTGTTATTTTAATCGAGTAATTGTAGAAAATTCCTATTTAAAATGTTTCATAAAAGTTAATAATAATGTTATTCGATATATTTTAAAAAAGTTCTTATTAATATTGTTTTGAAAGCCTAAACAATTTTATACTTTTACGCTAAAACTTCTACATTTGTTTTCCTTATCTACATCCCTCCGCTTATGTTACTTTCATTATTTTTATGGTTAACTTGTGTATTTAGACGATCAGTATCTGTCTACTTATCGTTGTAGTTTTCATAGGTTTTGTCAGTTCTTTGTTTTCTTTTCAAGTTCATCTTCTTTTCTATATCAACAACACATGGTATATTCACTGTCTGTTATATCCCGTATCATTTTTCTTCATGAACGACCAATGAATTTTCTTTCAATTTTTCATACAGACGTCTAAAGTTTAAACAAAATAAAATGTTAAAGAAATCCTATAGTTCAAAACAACTTCTTCTCTTTTATTTTCCTTTGTTTTATTTTCCACATGAAAATTTTACTTGTGGACATGATAGCTTAGAGAAAGGACATAACCATTACTGTGATTGTACATTAATGGAATTTCGAATGGACACGTTTGCCTTCCAGCATTTATATTAGTTGCTGAAACCATTTAGTGCAGTAGTGCATTTATCGTGGCAAGTCATTCATTGTCTCAATGTTGCAGCTAAAACAATTTCACTCGAAACAATTAACATACTTAAATATTAAAACTTGAAAAAAGCTCAGATAAATATCGACAAAATTACATTTTTGTTTTATAAATTTTATAACACGGCAATTTTTATATATTCAATTTTTAAAAGAAGGCTTAGTTTTGTCATCATCTTGGAAGATTGAGAGGGAAATCTTTCTCAACGGGGCTTTTCGCGTTTTCAAAATCGTTCAATGAATAAACCATGGTTTGCTTCTGTGGCAGGCTAAACAATATTGGCAAGTTAAGAGCCTTCTAGTATACAATAACAAATGGTGCTGTCACAGAGAAGTCCACACTTCTGACTAATTTAAGACAGTCAGATATATCCGGAAGGTTCAGAAAATTTCTTATATAAACATTAACTTTTATTCAATAAACCGGTAGAGTAAGGAGCACAAGCAATTCGATAGCAACAGAAAATGTTAGATAATAATTTTCTTCAGTTACAAGTATTAAATTGAATTAGAGCAAAAACCGTAATCATTAAAATAAATATCAGAATTAAACTTGAAGAAGTTAAAGTTTAAAATATTAACTTTATCATAGAAATAATTGAACGGTTGGGGTTATAATAATATTATTTATGTAAACAGAATTTTATAGTCGGTATCGAATTGAATGACAATGAGATTTTTCTTGTATTTGTATACACAAGAAAAAAAAAGTATGTTACAGATTTCCAATAGCAAAAATGTACGACTTCTAGAATGCAAATTGTGTTGGCAATTTTCCTTTAAAATTGGTTTCACAAGTTTGTAAATTTATTTATTACTTTCAAGAAGTTTTTCAACATCTTTTTAATGATTACTAAATCAAATATTGAATTAATCAAAAGTCAGAATTAAATATTTTACGATAAGAAACACAAATTCTTTATTATACACAATTATTTGAAAAAACTTTTAAAAATAAGATCAAATGACTAAAAATAAATTGCAAAAAACAAAGAAAATAAACTCATTAAGATCAAAGAAATATATCGAATATTTTTTTTTTGAATTTTTATGAATAATTTTCTTTTGTTATTTTAGTCGAAAAGCACGTAAACTCTGAATCTGGATGCATAATAATCACGGCAGTAAAATCAAAATGTGATAATAAAAATATATAAAACGTACGGAAGGGTTAAAAACCGAGAAATTGTTATTGAAAACTGAAAGAAGAAAAAAACGCGGTTTTTATTTAAAAGAACTTTTCTAATCTGCAATTGCAAAAGTAATTTTGTGTCTACAGTAAGATAAATTAAAAGGAATCCCCAATGACCGAGACAATTTCTTGTGGCGTTAATGATGATAGCACAATTGAAATAGAAAACAGTATAACAGCACAAGTTCTCAAAAGACAATATCCATTGTATAAAAATCCCCGAGTCACTTACATTCCAAAACGCTCTTTCATTTTATTTTAGCGATCAAAGTTAGTTTAAATTTCTTTTTTCTTGCGTTTTTTTATTTCTTGTATTGTAGCCATCAAATAATTCATTTTAAAATTGGCCTTGACTCGATTTATTCTTTATTTCCGTTTAGTAGGGATTTTGTTTTTAGTAGAAGTAGCCTACAACAAACGTAAGTTTCTCAAACAAAAATCTTTAGAAGTAAAGGGGATTGTGAGATTCCAAAAGAAATTAGTCTTCAACTGTATTATCCTATTTTTCATCTCGAGAATGGCGAAGAGGCTTTCTCTTATCCCTATTGTGTGGAGTTTTTCTTTTGAAACTAGAAGACACAAAAGCCAACTTGTGCTAGACTCTACGCCTACTCTACTGTACAGACAGATAGTATAGAATCGATGAGTCGTTTAATCCGGAATAGCAATATCATTTTCTTTACTAAATTCTTCGTTTGATCTTTCTTTGTCTGTTGAACCTTGATAAATGTTCTTACAATTTCTCAACTCGCAGTTTTCTCTTATGAAATGTCGTTTTATTGATTTGTATTGTTGTCTACTTGTACAAACTCGTGTCAATATTCCCTGTCTTCCACTTTCCCTTTTTTCCCCTTCCTCTTCTTCTTCTCTCCACCTTCTATTCGATAGTATTGTAATTACAGAAATGCGGGCAAAAGAATTGGAAAATTCGTCGATCTTCAAAAACCGAAAACCGATTTCTCCGCCTCTTGTAATTAAAGAAATATGCGGAGAGAGACGGTTGTCAATAGTTTGGAATCTTAGCCGTTCGAAGATTTTAGTAAAATGATGGAAGCGGCAGAAAAATTCAATTAAATATTTAAAAAATGAAGAAGAAAATCTGCTAAACAACCCACGCGAAAAATGATATTTAAATAAATACAAACAATAATAAAATAATAAAATAAAAAAAGTAAATTCATAAACGATCTCTCTTATAAATCTTTCTCGTTAAATCAACCGTTATTAAATTTAATAAAATATCTTTGTTTTAAAAATTAAATTTTACGGTTATAAGTTTAATAATAATAATAATAATAATATAAAAAAACAATCCCATTTAATAAAATTCATTTTCATATTAAGTTTTTTCCCCCTTCTCTTATTTTATTGCTGCTTCTAGTACTTTTGAAATTCTTAAAATTGTTATTTCAAGAATGCAATCAACTACTGACAATATTCATCAAGAAATTTTTATCAAATCGACAAACTAAAATAATATAATTGATTTTGAATACACAGTTTAATAGTTTGTCGAGTGTTTCTGACGTTTTGTAATTTTAACTGAAAATAGTCGTTAGTTTGAAAAATTATTCATGAAATAAAAATTTTTTCTCTTATCAATTCTTTAAATATCATATATTATTATTATTGTTATTATCATCATCATCGTCATCATCGTCATAACTACTTAAAAACTATTTATTTAATGGCATATTTTAATAAAATTAATTGAGTTTTTGATTTATTAAAAAATAAAACTTTATTAATTTATATAATTTACTTTTAAATTATTAAAAGTTTTATTAAAAAGAATATATAAATGATAGATTATACGCTTCATTGCCGACTAATCAATATGAAGTTTTTAAATGGAATTTTATATTAAAAATTTGTATTGTAAGTTTAAAAATTAAAAATTTTCAACTTATATTTATATTTTGATTAAAAATATTTTATTTTTAATCAAAATATAAAATTTTATTTGTGTTTATTTATTTTATTTTATAGATAATTAGATATGACATTTTTTAATTGTATTGAAAGACATAACTGATAATATCTTAATTGTAAAAAAATAATTTAACTGCTTATTTTCAAAACATAATTACAAAAGACAACATTTAAAATGTATTTTAGTAGACTTAATTATAATAGACAATTTTTAATTATTATTATTAATTTCATTATATTTTTAAAAATTTTATTGAAATCTTTTTAATATAAGGAGAAAATTTATTAATAGAAATATTTATATATATGTAAATTGATAAATAATAAAAGCTGTATTTATGAATTTTACACGATTAAATTTTTCTATATTTTATTTAAAGATATATTTTAAAATATAAATTTTGAAACTGTTAAATTATAAATTTCATTCTATTCCATCACATTATCAAATTATAACATTTATATCTTAAAAATTAAAATGTATTTTAAAGTTTAAAAATACCTTAAAACTGATGCATAATGAATTAAAAATAAAGATTAAAACTTTGTAAACTTTAAAATGTTTTAAATCACTTTTAATTATTTATAAGACATTAATGAAAGAAAAGAAATAAATTTACTAAAAAGTTTTAAAAAAAGAAATGTAAAACTCGAAAACTTTTTAAAGATGTAAATAAACATTAAATGTTTATTATTATAATTATTTAAGTTTATATAAAAGTTAAATTTTTTCTATGGAAAAATTAAGGAAATGTGTATTTATCTAAAGAAGTAAATTTAATTTTCAAACGAAACAAGAAAGAAAATCTGGATAAGTTCGCATAGTTAAATCGAATCGTCACATCTCGAGATATTTATTTAAAGGAAAAGGAGAGAGAGAGAGAAAGAAAGTACAGAAGAAGAAGAAGAAAGAAAAAAAAAAAAGATTTTTATTTTCCCTCCAGGTGTGGCTTCGTTAAGTAGGATAACTCATCAACATAAAGCGTAGAATAGATGATGATGTTCACTTTGAAGTCAAAGCACGATTCTCGAGAGCTACAGTAGATCCACAGCAACACAGCACTCTAATTGTGGCAGCACTAGGCAAATTAGTTAGTGTGCACCGACGTTGTCAGGAATTTGAATTATTTATAGGCAATGTCTCGAATTCCCACTCAACAAGGTAGCTTCTCTAGTTCGCAAAAGCACAATCTATAGTTCGCCAGAGACATAAAGCAAAACAATCTTTTATTCATGAATTCTATCTCTCATTTTATCTTCTTCTATTTTACCAGTTGTATCTGTATCCGCGTGAAAAGCATTTCTCATGGGAGCTGTTATTCTTAAGAATTTAATAAAAAAAAATTTTTTTAAGGAAAAAAAGTATTTCTTCGCTTTAAATTGATGACTGATAAATAAAATAAGTTCAATGAAAATCTTATTTTTATAAATATGTATTTTATAACTATTTATAAATAAAATTACTTTATTTAAATTTCTTTTCTTTCTTAATATTATTTTAAATCCCAAGAAACATTTATATAAAAGTACTGTAATTCATTGCTTATTTTTTTCCTTTATGTTTATAATTGTTTTAGTTTATATAGAATTTTTATTATTATGATTAAACTCTGATCCTATATAAATGTTTAATGACTTTTTTGTGCAAATTTAACTGTTTTCATTGGAAAATTACTTTTGTATTTCTTTAATAGATTTTACTAAATAAAAAAAAATACATATATATATATCTATACCTTTTACTTGATTTTTATTGACATTCTAACTATAAAGTAGTTTGAAATTTGTCCAAAAATCTGTTTATTTGCATATTAAAAGACATAACCAATTTTTTTTTATTATAGCGTCGAGTAATAATGCTGAATTAATTTGAATACGAAATCAGACTAAAGTAGTAGAAAGTATTAAAAAATAAGAAACAAATAGAAAAAAATATCAAGATGTGAATATCTGCAACAGTATAATGTCTTGTTTCTTTTATGAATTTTCTTATGGATTTCGTAAAGAACAATTATCTATAAGTTAAAAACATGCATTTATGATTGCAGTCGATGTATATCCATATATTCAAGTTTATTCCACCTGAATGAAAAATTTGCATCAATTATTCAAAAGGAAAAGACAATTTCATTCATGGAAGAGATGCTATAACAGTGAAGACAATTACCATAAATTTACAACTAGAACGTAAACCGATAAAGCTTAGAAGAGAAATATTATTGTTGCAGTTACATTCATGCAATATTAGATTAATTAATGCTAATTTATAGAAGGAATTAATGAAATTCTATATATAAATTATGTAATTATCACTAATGAAATTCTTGTTTATTAAGTTTTAATAAAGATGAATTATTAATATAGAAAACTTTCTATGACCTTTTATATACTTCCGATTTTTATAAGATATCATTGGAGAAAAAAGTTCAACATACTTGCTTTGACGTGTACGTCTCTGCTCCCAATGCTTCCTACTCTATTAGTGGCGATACACCTGTAGATGGTATCGTGGATATCTCGACGATAATTACTAGAAGAAAAAGGTGGAAAAATCATAGAACCATCTGGTCTGATGAGGCGCAAGCCTGGTATATCTTGTACTCTACTATTTAGATCACTTCGCTCCCAATGGATAGTTGGCTTAGGGGTTCCTTGAGCAGAACACCTTACTGCAGTACCGGTATTATTATCAAAATGAACTTTAAACGGTGGCTCATAGTCCAAACTTGGCCCCGTCAAGTTCGCTACAGAAAGAAGTATTTTTAAATATTTAAACTTTTCAAAATTAATTTAAAAAATTAATCGTTTAAAATAAAAGTATTAATCGTAAAAGCTCGTAAAATCAGAATTTATTCTTCGTTTAAATTTTATATTATAAATTTTTATGGTAATAAAATAAGTTTTAGTTAAAAGAAAAAAAATCACTTGTTACACGTGTTAATACTCGTTAAAAGTTTTAAAACTTATAGCTGATAATATGAGATATAAAACTAACCTGTTGCCTTAGCGGTACTTATGACCAACCAAACCAGAAAAACGGACATTGTGCACAGTGTAAGAGTGGAGCAGGCGATACCCGCTCTTCTCGCAGACTGTCAAATCGAAATCAATGACAGTCCTTCCAAACAGACACGAAGCGAGGAAGGACGGGACGCATGCTCAGTTCAAACATTTTCCAGCTCCTTATTTGAAGGAAGAGAGGATCACATGTGGCAAGATAGAAATAGACCTCGAAAGAAAATGCACATAAACTACTTTATCCAGACCTACTCCAATGGGGTTATGATGTAAGGATGAAAAAGATCAGTCGACTGATGGATTTTTTTTTGATCTTTCAATAGATATGTGTTGCAGAAGATTCTCAAAAAAAATTTTTTTTTATCTACGAGTAGTTTTCGAAAGTCCTTGGAGATATCATTGAAGACTATTCTTTGGTTGATTATGTGACTGCATCACTTATTTCTTCGTCGAATGGAGATCTGTTATCTAGTTTATCACGTCAGAAAATACATCTGAATGAATAGGATTTCGTATTTCGCAACTTTATTGATAAACACAATCCTTTTAAAAGAGTAGCCGTTTCTAGCGCCGAGATTTCACTAAGAAGAAATATTGAGGTGAATGTTATAAACTCGAAATTTTTTCTCTGCCGTTTCTTTCTATGCATTCATCATTATAAAGTAGAAGTATCATTCTCATATAACAAATCATTTTCTATAAATAATAGTAAAGAAATAATTTATTATTTTTAGAAGTTTCGAAAATAATGCCCGCATATCAGCATCGTATTGTATGACAGAGCGAAACAAATAATTAAATAAATCTCTTCAATTTCTTATCTTAAATGCTTTCAAAATATTATTCATTTTATTTAAATATATTCTGAATTAATTATTATTATTTAGTATTAATCTAGAAGAATTAAGAACAATTGCATCTAGCACAAACTATCGCTGTTTAAATTATTAAATATGTGAAATTATTTCATAACTCTGAAAATATATAAAATATTTGGATAGATTAAACGAAATCTAATCTCGTTGATCGTATTACAGTTATAAAAAAATAGGTAATGAGGATTAATCAAGTTTTGTCATATGTTCCTAGAAGCTAAGTCTTTGCTTTCTTTCGTTGCTTGAGACATCAGCGCCTAAATCCCAGGACCAACAAATCCGTTGGGATTGCATCGTCTATATAGACAAGCCTGATCACTTTCTCGATACCAAGTTGAATTCTCTCAAATTGTCTGGCTTGACTTTGTAACGACGTCAAAGACAAAAAAAAAAAAACTTATTTTGCCAATCTTTTTAAACTTTAAACGTTTCTTGATATCTTTAAAACTTTAAAGATTAAGCAAACTCATTTAATATTTATAAAGAAGATAATTTGATATTATAATCAATAGTTTTGGCTTAATACCGTTTTATGAATATTTAAGACCAGAGGGCGGAAAATATGGTTCTCATCTCTTTACTGTGAATAAATTTCGTAAAAACCTGAACGTTATGTAAAAGTTCATAGATTTTCGAACTCGTTTATGATCAGAAGATTCTAGATATATGTTTGGTAATCAGGTAACAGACAAAGATATTGAAATTTTTAAAAGGGATTTTTATCTCGGCTGTATTAATGCTACAATAATAGTTCTTACTGAAACTATCGAATAATATTTGTTGGTTTTTCTTTCTCTTAAGATGTTTCTTAACTGTATTACTTTCGATATACTACTGTTAGAACAGTGCTAGTTTGCGAAAACAATATAACAGAACAAATGTTTATCTTCGTTGATGAGGAACTGTTTCTTCCGATCCAAACTATTGATTGTTTAATTTGCAAATTGATAAAATGACAATTGTTCCTGTAGTTAAACAGAAATAATTTCTCATTCACGTCAACCATATAAATATTATAGAATTACAGAAATGACTAATAATACTGAAATAAAAAGAAAAATGAAATTGGAAGAAACACGAGTTTATATCTTTATTTTTGTAAAATAAAAATTTTTAAATTTAAATATTGTATGAAAAGTAAATAGTGATAAATCATCCAAATATTATATTTCATGCTAAAATGGAGAATTTCGTGGATATTAAAAAAAATCTCTTTGCTCTAGATCAATCATGGAGACTCCTTGATTTGAAATGTTCTATTTCCCAAGATTCCATTTTGAAAAGAAAACATAAAACAACTTTTAAGAAAGAATAAGACGAACGATCAAAATTCAGATCTGTTGCTATCTTATTCTAGCGACATTTAAGTTCGGTCAGCGATTCTTCCAGTATCTTTTGTATCGTTTTGGTTCAGTGATTGTCTGCCTAGATACCCACCGACAGTCGACTATTCCCTTGAAGTTTCTAAAGCAACTGGGTTTTCTTCTCATCTCATTGCTTACATGTTATAATCCATTTTTTACAGATGACAAATAAAATTCGGTAGAGTTATCGACTGCAGAAACCTTTAATGATCTTCAAGCAAATATAAGTGATAAGGAAATGATGCTTAAGCACTTAGACACCTCAAAAAATTCTGATTTATAAGTCAACGTTTCAATTGATTTTTCAACACGTATAAAAGTTTACAATGATAATAAGCCACGAATGATGTTCAGTTTGTTTTTTTTTGTATTCTCCTCATTTCGTAATTAAATTTTACGATAAAATTTAAAATACTTATTAATATTTAGCACATGTTTTCTGACGCTTATAAGGATTTTATGACGCAACTTAATTGGATTTTTATACTTAATTTTATTAATTTAACTTTAGTAATTTTACAGTAAGGTTAAACTAAATAATTTAGGATTAACAGAATAAAAGTAATGCTACAAATTGCCTATTCTGAATATCAATTTAATGTTAAAAATTTTTAATACACAGGAAATAAATTTAACTTTATATAAAATATTTGAAAAAATTAATATTTAGATGAAAAATTTTTAAAAATAATTATAATAAATTAGTATAAAATATAATTTTTGTAGCTTAAATAATTCAAAGTTATTATTTAATTTATAAAGTAGATTATAAATAAATCTACTTTATAAATGAAATAATAACTTTTAATGATTGTACTCAATGCTAAGTACATTTTAGACACTTAAATAAATAAAACTAAAAGATCTATATTAAGTTAAAATAACATATAAATGTCAGCAACTGTATTTTATATCACGAACTAATAATAAATATTTTCAAGAAGCTATAAAAATAAATTTAGAAACAATGAGATCGTTATTGATATGTAAAATAGAGAATATAAGGAAAAAAATATTAATTAAAAATAAACAATTCAATTCTTTTAATCAGCCGTCACGTTTATTGAAAAAAAAAACTATTGGCAGTATATAATTAGTTTTATTTGATTTATTTTTGCATCGCTCTTGGTTTATTTATTTGTTATGATAATTTAAAATATTTTAAAATTCAACTGAGTTCTAAGAAAAAATAAATTACAAAAAGAGAAAGAAGAAAAAAAATACTTCGATTCGCTCTCAGCAGTGATACTATCTCAACTAAAATAGCTTTCTCTCTTAATTATCTTTATTTTTCACGTTACCGTTTTTTACAATGCTGCTTTATAGGAATAGCATTATTGTTGCATTACATTTTTATATATTTTTTTAAATATTATTTTCATGTTATTTTTTTAAAATATATATAATTTAAAAATTCAAATTTTATATTTTTACAGTACCTATTACTTTATTTATTATGTAAGTTACATATTTTGTAAAATTTAAATAACTATGTTTTAAATTAACACATACGTATATTAAATGTAAAAATTAAATTTTAATTAAATTTAAATATAAAAAAATAATATTAATTTTTTTAAAAGTATTTTGAAAATGACAAATTATAATAAATTATGCTAATTTAGTTAAATCATTCGAAAATAATAAAAACTTAATCAATTTAACATGAATATTTTCCAATTTACTTAAACTGTATTTCTATTATTTATGAATAATGGTATTTAATGGGAATACAATTTAAGTAAATTGTTTTCTTTTTATGAGAAATAAGAACTTTGAAACATAAAACTTACTTTAGCTCTTAATAAAAACAGAAAGAAGTATATAAGTTTTTAGTTTATATATTTTTTTCCTCTTTTAAATGTTTTTGTCATCATTAATCAGAAAAGTTTCAATTTTGTTTTCAAAGATTTCATGTCCTTTGCAACGAAAGTTTTCGGAAATCCTTATTAGAAGATTACTTAGAGCAACACGAGATGCTGAGGATAAAACAAACAAGTCAACATCCTTGGTGTACGTTTTACGACTGCTTCTTTTTGTTTCAATTAGATTTAATCTGTATACTTTAATTTATTTTACATATATTTTATTTAATTATAGCGTTTATATTTTTAAAAATTAATTTACATGTTACACTTTACATTTAATTACCATTAATTTTGAGATATTTGTGTTTCAACATAATTAATTTTTTTTTGTGTGTGTTAAATAATTCTTTGTAACTTAAACGCATTTATTTTGAATTTATTATGTATTTATGCACTATTCAAACTAGTTTCGAAATGACTTTACAAGTTTCTTTATAAATAAAAAAATTTAATTATGTTGAATTCAAGCTAATTAAAATATAAAATATTTAATAGTAAAAAATTCATCCTAAAATTTTAAATAATTTTAAATCTTGAAGTAACAGAAATACAGAAACCAAAAATTCATTAGAATAGTAGCAAACAATTACGTATATATTGTAAATCACTATAATTTAATAAAGAAGTCTAATTCTCATAAAGTATTAATCCTCAGAAAATCAGGATTCATTAGCACTTTACTGAACTAATTTGTTTTACTAATTCCCTTTCACATATTTTAATAATGGTGTTGAAGTTCTTGCAATATTAACTAGATATTTATTGATAGTCGTTAAAATTCAACGCATAAATATATAATTAAGCTAAAGAAAATCGATATATGCATTCTAATAAGCGTTAATTTATAAACAATGTCAGTTATAATTAAAAATAAACACGCGAAAATCGAGAAATGATAATTTTACACACCCAGAACTCATATATTCCAAGTTATTATTTTTTTAATTAATTTTAATTGTGTGAGAATGTCGTAATTAAATCTAACAAAGTGCTCATAATAGCATTAAAAACTTTAATAAAAGAATATTTTATTGGATATAGTTGAATTCTAAACGCATTTCTGTGTGTTTCCAATAGAAACCGTAATTACCATTCTCTGGCTAAATTGAATTTCTCAGACTGAATATCAATTCGGATGATTGGTAATGTTTGATTACTCTTTGTAATTAAGGAAGAGTTCAATACTTGCTTTAATCAAGTGTTTGCTACATATTTGAATAAAACCCAATTCGTCTTAGGGGTATTGGATATTAAAAGATCTAATTAATAAAAGTTCCAAACTGAAAAATGATGATGTTCTACTGTAAATGAAATAATCATAAATCCTTCGCATAATTATTTCTTCCTTTGATAAGAATTCATTAAAATTTAACTATTGTTAAAAGCTGAATTTATTAATATATTTTTATAGAGTTTTTAAAAAATAATTTACATGAGATCGTTATTGATATGTAAAATAGAGAATATAAGGAAAAAAATATTAATTAAAAATAAACAATTCAATTCTTTTAATCAGCCGTCACGTTTATTGAAAAAAAAAACTATTGGCAGTATATAATTAGTTTTATTTGATTTATTTTTGCATCGCTCTTGGTTTATTTATTTGTTATGATAATTTAAAATATTTTAAAATTCAACTGAGTTCTAAGAAAAAATAAATTACAAAAAGAGAAAGAAGAAAAAAAATACTTCGATTCGCTCTCAGCAGTGATACTATCTCAACTAAAATAGCTTTCTCTCTTAATTATCTTTATTTTTCACGTTACCGTTTTTTACAATGCTGCTTTATAGGAATAGCACTTCCGATTTTTATAAGATATCATTGGAGAAAAAAGTTCAACATACTTGCTTTGACGTGTACGTCTCTGCTCCCAATGCTTCCTACTCTATTAGTGGCGATACACCTGTAGATGGTATCGTGGATATCTCGACGATAATTACTAGAAGAAAAAGGTGGAAAAATCATAGAACCATCTGGTCTGATGAGGCGCAAGCCTGGTATATCTTGTACTCTACTATTTAGATCACTTCGCTCCCAATGGATAGTTGGCTTAGGGGTTCCTTGAGCAGAACACCTTACTGCAGTACCGGTATTATTATCAAAATGAACTTTAAACGGTGGCTCATAGTCCAAACTTGGCCCCGTCAAGTTCGCTACAGAAAGAAGTATTTTTAAATATTTAAACTTTTCAAAATTAATTTAAAAAATTAATCGTTTAAAATAAAAGTATTAATCGTAAAAGCTCGTAAAATCAGAATTTATTCTTCGTTTAAATTTTATATTATAAATTTTTATGGTAATAAAATAAGTTTTAGTTAAAAGAAAAAAAATCACTTGTTACACGTGTTAATACTCGTTAAAAGTTTTAAAACTTATAGCTGATAATATGAGATATAAAACTAACCTGTTGCCTTAGCGGTANTATGAAGGCATAGAGCCTTTACTACATGAAAATGAAAATTAATGAATACACTGTGTACAGTAATTTACCTGATAAGACAGACCTCAGAAAAATACTTTATGAGGCATAAAGCTGTCTATAATGAAAATTAATTATCTAAGGGTATTTTTGCCCTGCCAAGATATGGCCAAGTTATCCGGAGTGCCAGGTTATCGAGTGCCGAGTTTTCGAGGCTCTACTGTATTTGTAATAATTTAGAGACATTTTCAACCTTTATTAGGCTATCAAAATTGTTCTATAGTTGGGTATATGAGGATTGCCTAAAAGTCAAAAAATGTCTCTAAATTATTAAATAGTTTCAGTGTCCTTAATAAGCAGATATGTCAACTTTACATTTAAAAATGGTTAAGCATTTTCTTCATTTTATAAATACAGTAGAAACTTGATTTAACATTCATCAATTTAACATATTTTTCACTGCTTCCTCTTCATAAACCACAACGTTCACATTATTGCATTTAGTTTCTCGATTCTGTATATTTTTGAGATTCAATGCATCAAAAACACAACCCTTACTTGAATTTTCATTTCAAATAACATTTTTTTGAAAAAGTACTGTATTTCATTTCATGAAAAGTTATAAAAAGTTCAACAAATTATCAAGATTGCTTTGCCACCCCATGACAGTGAGAGGACACTATGTTCTATAGTTTTGGAACCTTGGCAACCATTGTTGGACTCAGAGATTGACATAACAAGTAGAATAAAAGAATAACAATTTTTGAAGTTCACTATAGATTCTGCAGTCCAGATAGCAGTATTTCTGTGAAGCTACAAACCTGGATATTGTAGCATTAGGGCAATAAGTACAAAACACTAAAGGAAGTATTTAATATCTAATAGCTATAATGATATTGATGAAAAATATGTTTCTTTACACTTCAAGCTTAGAAAATGCAGTAATAAAAAACAATAAATCCTCAACAGGAAGCAAACAAGTATCCTTGATTACTTTAAAAAGACACCTTAACAGTTTATCTCCTTTGTATAAAATATGTTTAGCGATACCAATTATTGTACATTATATTGAATGAAATAAATGCTTTCACTGAAGCATTCACACTGGAAATATATATGTTTTCTTCACTTATCCATTCTGAATGCATATAAACATGTATTTGTATGTTTTGGCATGATTTTTAAGGCATGTTTGGATTTCATTTTCTGCAATTTATTGTATTATTCGAAATTAAGTTTTACAAAAAAAATGATTATCCAAAATAACAAATATTAGTTATTAATGAAACATNTGTATTAGATGTTTTGTTTAATGAACTGAAATCTGTTATTTAATGTTTAATGATGTATATGCTACTGAATTGTTCATGTATCACCTGTGTGCGATTGTTTCGTTTCTATTTACAATATCATTTTCTTATGTTTTTCATCGTCAATATTAATCTGCATGTTTATAATCTTCAAATAATTATTTAATTATTAAAATAAAGTATTTTGTCTCTACATAATTTCATTAGTATAAATACGTATTTTAATATAGAAATATTTCATTTTTCTATAGATCTTTCATACTTATTCATCACACAGTAGACAGATAAATGATAAAAATTTAGTTTTTATCAATAATTTGAAAGGAAACTCGTAACATTTAATAATTTATTGGGTTTTATACATCCGAAAGTTTAAGAATTTATAAAAAAAAGTAATTATTCAATATTGTATTCTTAGAATATTAAAATTTTAATTGAATAGACTACTTTAAAAACTGTTTTCGTTCCGAATTAATTTTTAAACAGGCTTTAAAAAATATTATTCTTTTAAATCATACATTTAAAATTCATTAGAGGCTATACAAGCTTAATCAAATACGATAAATTTGAAGCAGATCGATATCTTAGCACCATTTCAATGTAAGTCTTTAGAGAAGACCTATAATCATTGAAATGATCGATTCAGTCATTTAAATTTTCGCATGGCTTGTCATGATTCATGCATAACTCAGTAAAACTCTGCAATTATTAATATCTACATGAACAGTTATTAATTCAATTAAGTTCGGATATTTATTGACTTAATGAAACGATTTCATTCGGTTTATATTAAAGCACGAAAAATGTCAAATTTACTTTTGAAACTGGACAGAATCAACCTATGAATATTCACAGATATTCATAAACTGCTTAATATTAATAAGTTCAGGCAAGTAAAACAATAACGGCAGACTGTAAGACAAAATACATTAACTAGATCGTAAAATGAAATTTACGGTTTTAACCTAGGCGCACTTCGTTCATGTTTCTCTTTTATGTATTACCTTCGTATACAGCTAGATATAAGAATGTATAATAAAAAATATTTTCTTGTTTTTTTTACAATAAAACGACGTTAAAGTTTGTTTTTCACAACAAATAAAATCTATAAAAATAAAATTTTACAATAAACTAATTAAAATTAATGATTAAAAAAATATTTCATCTCGAATCTTTCTTGCTTTAGCTAACAAGTTTCCAAGATTATCTTGAGCAAGAGATATTTTCTAGACGTATTTTTACTAAACCATAACAGAATTTCTTTTTTAAACGTAAAGAAAATTGAATCAGGAATAGTTTTTCTAATAAAACTTTTAAATATAAAAAGCTAGATTAGATAGAAGCTGATGTTTTTGCTATAATTAAAACTATATTTACGTTTAAAAATTAATATATATATATTTGATAAGTTTCTAAATATAGCATATAATTTAAATCTACTTTCATTATAAAAATGTCATTTATTTTAATTGAAAATTTTCAAATCATGAAAATTAACAAAATAAAATTCAACAACCAATTGAAAAGTGCAGAGTGTCAGCAGAATACGTAGACAATATTGGAAACTCTTTTATTGTATTTCTCCAAAGTCATTAGAAGTTTCATCCTATTCTGTTTCTGTGAGGCAATTTTGCCTGAAGCTCGTTTTGTCTCCATATTATACGTCCTTACACGTTCTTTTAAGCCCTGATAGGGTATGGAATGTACAGTACATGCCAACATTTTGCTTAGCTTCTTTTATCTTCAGAAAATAAATTCATCACTATATTTTATTTTCTAGAGAATAAAATTAAGAGAAAACGTTTATGCTTGAAACTGATGAAACATTTTTACGTATCTTTTACCAAGTATTTGTGGAATTTACCTTCAAAGAACTATTATATAAATACTTTAAGTGCACGTTACTATTAATAAATTATATAAAAGAATAGAAAAATTATTTTTCAAACTTAGAATTAGTTAATGCTCTTATTAAATTGCATTTATAAATAATATATTCGTCCAAATTTAATAAAATTGTCGTGGATTTGATTTAATTTCTATCAAACTACATCAACAAGTTAGTCTTTTGCTTTTTTTTTTCCTGCAGGCAACATGAGATAAGGATCGTCGTTTTATCTTTTTTCAGATAAAATATCTTAATTTTTGGTACTGAACGATTACCAGCTAAATGCAGGTCCTTAATTAATATCGAATATTCTTGCATGTAATTTAACTTTCATAGCTAGCTGCATCGAAATTATATCAAATTTTGGTTTAAATTCATTTATAAATGTTTTAATTATAATTTCTGTCTCTGCAATGACCATTGGCAAGTTGGTATCACCAAGTTGACTGTTGCTGAATTGACAATATCCAAATCTGGAGACTAGGCAGGACAAGCTAATATGGCAATGTAACAGACGCATTTCTGCAAAACTCTAGCTGTATTCAGTCCTGCCATTAAAGGTAACATCAGAGTGCAAGATTTCCTAAATGTATAACTGTACCATTGTATTACTACTAGGACCATCTGTTGTACAAGATGGCTCTATGGACCAGCATGAAATAGTGGAGACAATGTTCTTCTCAACAGTAAAGCAAGATTGAAGCACCCACAAATGGTCATCCATTCCCAAACCAAACCAGATTTCATCATTAAAGATACACTGCTAGTCTATGTTTTCTGTCAAATAATCACTGTAAATAAAGCAGATGAAACTGGAGTACTTATGGCAGGATGCATAGTAGTCATCATGCATACAAATTTTCTTCTGCTAGTCACCTGTGAATGGTATATGAGAAGAGATAGGTCTATGATGAGGCTTCCACAGCGGCACCAAGGACACACATTATTTGTATGTTATCAATAAAAAAAACTGAACTGAACTGTCTCTGGTAGACAAAGATGCTAATGCACTTGTTTCACTATTAAATAATTCTTTCTCCTCATGCTCTAACAAGAATGTGGGTCCAGAGCCTGCTTGCGATGTAATTTTTTAGCCCATATATGCACTGCTTCAACACCATCTCACAGTCAGGTCAACATAGATGGTAGTCAAATTGGCAGTGAACTTTTGCAAACATTTTTCTAGAGTACTGGGGTAGCAATTTAAAGGGACACTAGTGGCATTATCTGATGGGAAATTAGACCACAATTGCAATCATTACATACCTGTCTTGAGATATTTGCAGTAATTGGGTACATTACTTTTCTTGTCAATGAGTACATTAAAATAGAACAGTTATAAGTAACCAAAACAAAAACTTTCCTTATCAAAATACAGTTTAACCCGATTATAACGACATCGGATGTAACGACAACCCTAATATAACATCAAATTTTTATTGGTCCCACAATTTTACTATACTAGATAATGTTAAAAAACCCACTTGTAACGACATAAAACCCTGTTTTAACGTCATATTTGAAGCACTCTTAAATTTACAAAATTAAATTATAAATTTTATTTATCAAAGAAAATACTACGTGTTCAGTCNAATATTTAATTTTTGCTATATTTTTTTTCGAGTTTAAATTTAATTCGGTAAATAATTTGATGTTTTTTCCCATCTATTAATGCATTTTGCAGTTACAACGTTTTATGTGCTGTAGAATAACAAACAAACAATTATTAATTATATAAATTGCATTTGAAAATTTAAATATACAATGTGTATCTATAAACTAAAACAAATTCTAAACATAAAGAGAATTATTTAGTAAGTGTTCCAATGAAATTATCTGGAAAGGATAGAGAAATGCATAAATTGTATACATTGAAAAGTTGGAAATATGTTTGAATAATTAAATAAATAAACACGGATTTATTATTCTAAAAGTCGAATCACGTTACATGTTTTAATTATCATCTTTTCAGTAAGTACTAGTTAAAGTTTGCATCGTTTGATTGTAGTAGCTTTATCGCTGTTAATCTCATCCACATTCAAAAGTAAGTCACGTATTCCTGGCTAGATATCAGTGGTGCACACATCTGGTTATGTCTACAACAACATTAAACAAACCCATCC
The DNA here is from genome assembly GCF_000671375.1 of Centruroides sculpturatus. NCBI lineage: Eukaryota > Metazoa > Arthropoda > Arachnida > Scorpiones > Buthidae > Centruroides > Centruroides sculpturatus. Next base: position 276,526 of record NW_019385031.1, read on the forward strand.
AGGACTAGTTATTGATCTCGCCACAAATCGATGGTATCCAAAGAAATGTCGAATCGAATACAAACAATTTTTTGTCACTGTACGAATGTTAAGTTATTTGTTCATACAGATCCCTATTTTTCTTTTTTTCATCCGTTAGATATTTTATGATCGATCGGTTTATGCTTTCAGGAATGTTTTCAAGAGACTATATATCGAAATGTTCAAGCTTAGAAGAAACTCATAAGTTCAGAATCACATCTTAACTTATAAAAAAAAATGAAAATATTATATAATTCTCTATATACTTACTTCTTCTTTATATGTTCATTCGATAAACAGAATTAATTTTTTTCCTTTATTCTTTCCGTCATTAAAAGTCTTATAATCTTGAAATATATGTTGATATATTCGAAGCATTTAATTAATTATAATTATTTAAAAGCGCCAAAAAACATTTTGACTCATTAAGTATCCTAATTATCAATACTTTGGCAGTAGAGCCAAAGTATTGATATCTACTAATAAATACAAATACAAGTATTGATATCTACTAATAAATACAAATAAATAAATAAATAAATAACATTGCAATGACATAATTTAAAAGTATTGTAATTAAGTTTTCTTAGATTAAATTTCTTTGATAATTCTTCTTTGATCATCAACGAATAAGTAAGTTCAATGCATTTTAATTAACGAAGTTTCATTAGCTACTACAATAATAATTACCCGTGAAGAAAATGCCTCTGGTATTTTACGAATATTCAGTAAACTTCTAGAAAGTTTTCGAAGAAATTCTACGATTTTATCGAAGATTAAACAAGGCAAGGCTTCTATTAGATATGCAAAATCGTTCTCCAAAACCACGAGTTTTAAATCATGCTTGAGAACCCAAAAATACTTTCATCGATTAACATCGCATTTTGCTAAAAGTATTAAAGTAAAAATTTGAATAATTAAACTTAGGTAATACATATTATTCATATAGATTCAGTAGCGAATACATTTCGTAATAAGGCGATTACTTTTGTGTAATCCTCTACTCCGAGACCTATCTTTCGCATCATTACAGTTCATACCGATAGAAACATGATATTCTGCAGTACTGTAGTTACAAAGATACCGTATCTGTCCCTTTATGCTGCAATAATTTCCTTTGACATTAGGGAATCGCTTTGAAAAGAAATCGAAACAGAAAAAAAAATGGCCTATCTCTCTTCAGATATAGAATTCTCTGAAAATGTTAAATGAAGTGAAGCCTTGACTTTATAGAAGTAAAAATGCACGACAAACAAGTTAGTTCCGTTGCAGATTTTTTTTTCCTTTTTTTTCCCTTCTTCCCTTCTTTAAACAAGAAAAGCTCTTTATTTATTAACCTTATGAATAAAAGCTTTTTTATGTTTATGCGATTCGTAATAAAGGTTTAAAGAGCGTGTATATATAGAAATATATTATTTATAAACCAAAGAGTATATTTTACTCTTTTTAAAATAAAAAGAAATAATTAAAAGACATTAAATCTTATGTTGCATTATTATATAATTTACGAAAAAATAAATAGGATTTCTAATATAAAAAAAATATACTAATATTTAAGTATTTTTGGTGAATGTAAATATGATAAATCATTAATATATTTTTTAAAAAATGAATTATATATCGCATAATTATCAACTAGCAGGAAGAGAAGAGTTTAGATAATATGAAAGTTAACGTTTTCTTCAGTTCTTGTTTTCTGTAACTGTTCCAATGGAGTGAATATTTTTAAAATACGTTGATGGGAAAATAATACATGCAAATATTATTTCTACATCAGCATAGAGTTCTGAATGTAAAACTATTAGCTCATTTAAGAATTGTCAAGCTAAACAGAGTAATTTGTAATTTTTTTCTTCAGTTACGTATGGCATTTTAATTGCTTTTGTTCATTTTAATTCAAGTTCAGATATAAACTAGAAAATTTGCTTTGATTTACTTGTTCTTCAGATTAGCAAAACTTCTACATTTACTGTTAATATTATCTTGATTATATTTGTAAACTTTAAAGATGAAAATAATTATAAGTATAGATTAAAATAGTTTTTGATGTTTATTTCTTTCATTATTAGACAATAAGATAAGCGAAAAGCACTTAAATTAATTATAGCATTAAGAATATTAATGATAATTACCGAAAATGCTAAACTGTTGTCTCAGAATTGTTCCATAATAGACATTAGTTTTAAAATTAAATAATTCTGAGAATTATCTGCGTAACATTTAAATAACGTAAATATTAAATTATTATCATTATTCCTTAATTGTTGTTGAATTATTCAAGTATAAAGAGCGATAAATATTTTTAAAGTTATTTAAAATATAATAATATCAATTAGGAAACTTAATGAAAATCGATAAAATTTTCTTACATTTTTATAAATATTAAGTATAATTTGGAAATAAAATTATTGAAAAAAAATAATCTTTAATTATAAACAAGCAATTATATAAATTTTGATTAAATTTGGTTTAAACGAGATGTGATCTCATTTTGCATAATATTAACAGTGTCGTATTATGGAACCGCCGGTGTTAATTGCAAGACAGAATAGTTAAAACAGTCATAAAGTAGGAAATTCAATCTGGTGAAAGCTTGACTAACCTACAGTTTCATGTACATCGTTAGTCATATTCGGTTGTGTATTGCATCCTTTGCTGAAAGCAAAGCCATAAATTATAATGAAATTCATTGAATTGAGAATAAATAAACCGACAATTATGAGTGCTATGGACATTAAATATGACCCCGTTTTCAGAAAATTCTTTTTCTTCTTTTATTACCGATATTCATTCTATTTTTTTAAAATATAAATAATTCATACAGATATAAAATTATACATAAGTTAATGTTGTATAAATTCTTTCACTTTCCATTATATATGTTTAAATCAAAAATTTGTGTTCTAAATCATTCTATCAACAACATTTCGAGTGTAAACATTAACTTCTTTTCCAGAATAATATAAAATATAAGTTGAAATAAATTCAAAAACTTCAGAATAAATACAAGAAATAAATTTTCTATTAAAATATTTGCAATAATTTTAATGAAATAAATATATTAAAGTTTATGGAATTGTAAAGAAAAAAATAATAAATTAATTAGTTGAATATTTTAAATTTATTTTCTATTACATTAAAGTAGTTTTTATATTTTAATCATATAAAAATTCTTAAAATTAATTTCAAATTTATAAACATACAAAAATTTAAAAAGTATACATTCTGTTATCTAAATTTTTATACTTTGCTGTTGTTTTTAGTGGATAAAACAAATAAATAATTTAAAGATTGTTATACATGGACACACAAATAAATTAAATTTTGTAAATATCAATACATAAAGGTTTTTTAAGGTAAAAATAAAATAAAATAATACTTTTAATAATCGTTTCATTTAAATCAATGAGATGAAAATCATCTTAAACGCAAACATATAGAATAAACAAATAAAGCATATTTATATTTATGAATTTATTCTATACAAAATATAATTTAAAAAAATTAAATTTATTTTAAAAATCTTACAAATTCTTCTTTTAAATTTAATAAATCATTTCGTAATCATTATTCATAGTTTATTTTATTAAATTTATCCTTTATTTATCAATACTAGTGTTTCTCAAACGGGATTCCGGGATCCCGTTTGAGAAACCCCGGGTTAAAAAAACAACCGAGAACCCGGGATCCCGGTTGTTTTTTTTAACCCGGGAAATATCCCGGGAAATTTTTCTTATCCCGGGAAATCCCGCAAATTTCTTAAAAATTCACATTTTTTCTTGTTTTGTGTTAAGGTTAAGAAATTTTGCAAATAGAAAGCATAATTATCCCATTCACTGTCAGAATACATTTGTATTTATTAATTTTAAACCTACCTATTAGTTTTTTTTTTTTTATTTTTGCTCGTTATGGCATGTCACAAATGGTCAATAATCAATACGTAGCTTATTTGTGGCAGGACTCTGAAAATTCTTTACTTGTCAGAACCTGTAATATATGGAATAATTGTGCTTACGCTGTCTTAATTTTTAACCATGCCCAGTAGCTTCAATAAATGCGTAACGCCAGGTTGTGCATATTGGGCAAAGATACAAACGAATATGAAGTCTGCAAGTATGAAGTTTTTCTTCATAAACCTGATTATTAAAGCCAAACGAATTGCCGAATTATTGAGCTATATAGCTTGATGCCGCTATTAAAGCAGCTGAGGTAGACAAATCAAAGATACTAGAGAGCAAAAGAAGTACTACAATCTCGAAAACGAACTCGAAATCTTCCAGGCTACAGGTGAAAAAACACATAATATCCGTCTTCTCTTAAATGCATTAAACGCGATTCCAATCACATCAATTGAATCGTAAAGGGCATTCTCAGTAGCAAGACTTTTCATTACTAAAATAAGAATTAGAGTGAGTGATCGGAGTATTGATCATCTTTGCTTTTTAAAATCTTATAAAAGTTTACAATATTTTGTATTATATTTTATTTAAAAAACGAAAATTACCTTCTAAGTTATAAGTTTGATCTAAGTTCAGTTTTTAATTTTTAACTCAATTCAAATCATTTTTGTTATTGTTGTTGTTATTGTTGTTGTTGTTGTTGTTGTGTGCAGTTTCTAGCAAACTTTAATAATTTTTTTCTATTTGTGAAAATTTCTACGTAATTCAAAGGTAATTTTTATTATATATCTTACACGGCATTATTAATATGATTTTGGATGATACAGAACTTTAAAATTACTTTAAAAAATGAAAAATAATTATATCATTTAATTTTAAGATATTTTGTATACCTTAAAAATAATTAATTCTATCCCGGAATTTCCCGGGATCCAGGGAAACAGTTCACTTTTATCCCGGAATCCCGGGACAAGCAAAAGACCGAGAAATGAGAAACCCTAATCAATACTAAGAAATAAATTTACATTAAATATAAAATAAATACAATCAAACCTCTGAACAACGGCCACTGATGGATACGTAAAGAATGAATGTTCAACGTTCCTGAATGGCCACCTTTTACAGGTGGTCGTCGTTGGCAGGTGGACTTTATTCGAAGTTCGATTGTACAGAACTAAAAAATAATTTACTTTATAATAAATGACAATAGTTTTATAGAAATATTTAATAAAAAATTAATGAAAGTAATAAAATATAATTACGAAAATGAATAAAATGTAAGTAATAAATTTAGTGATTCAGAGAGAAAATGTAGAACGTTAGGGATTAAATTTGTAAAGATCTTTGATGATAGAGCACAAAAATCTTTTGATATTTCAGTTTCCAAAGAATTTCTGTATAAAATTAAATTTTCTACTTTTGAAAAGGAAAATTGAAACTTGAAAATTGAATTCGCAATCATATACTGAATATGAAACATTTTGCTCTTTTATAGTCGCGAATAATGTTATAAGAGTTATTTCTATGCCATTATATTTAATGTATCCAAATAAATAATAAAAATATTTTAATTTAAATCTTATAAAATATTTTCCTCCAATGAAATAATAAAATTTTTATTATTATTTCAATATAAAATTAAATATAAAAAAAATCACATGTAATTTATTTCCTGTCTGTCAATGTATAATCATTTTAAATTTATTCAATTAAAACTGAATATTCTATCGCAATGTTTTAACAGATATAAATTTTCATTGTAAATCGAATATAAATTTTAAAAAGTAAATAAAAACTAATTAGATATAGAAAAATAAATATTTTATAAGAATATTCTATTTCTCCCCTCAACTTTGTTTACAAAAAATAAAATTTTATTTTGCAAAATGAAATTTATTGTTTAATTTTTATATTTACCTGCTTGATAAATTCTTCTTTCAAGAAAAAATTTTAAATTGAATGCATTAAATTATAACAATATTTAACTAAAAATGTAATATTTACATTAAATTTTGAATTAAAATCTTTTTTCAATTACACGACTTTATTTCTATCGAATAATGGAAAATTATAAATTTTAATCACTAGAAAATTATTCAATATTAAAAGTCTGTATGCTTGTTTTTAGATTTAAATCAATCGCGTTTACGATCTATCAATTAAAATAAATATTTCAATAATAACACACACAAAAATATATACCGTATGTACTGTACATATAAAATTAATAAGAAAAAATAGTATAGCTTTGGAGAAAGTAGCAATGTTACCTTTGAAAATATTATTTCTTCAGGATACAGTTACATTTTTAATATATTATAGGTACACGTTTTATTCTGTTTTTCCATGCGACCCTACGTCAAGTCCATTGTGTTTGCAGGATGCACTTTGGAAGATAAGCTACAGCTCAAAGGTATCACAAGTTTTTCTGATGAAAAAGTACTTTTAACCTGCTCGAAGTTTCTTCTAGAATAAAACCCAAAAATGTGTTCACGTATCTATTATTTTTTCATTTTTAAAGCTTTCCAAAGTGTGGTTGCAGTCGTCTATTGCGACTCCAAGCTGAAGTCTATGAATATTGTAAAGATAACGATTTCGATAAAATTTAAGGCAAGATATGTTTTGATATTAAAATTTCTTCAATTTCTATATTAATTCTAATAATGTGTAGAGAAATCTTAAAGTTGGTATCATTAACTTGATGTTAACTCACACAACAATAGTCAAAAAGTATCAGATTCTTTATGGAGTTTTATAACTTTATTGAACATGTGCCAAATGTATTTTTCTTAAATTTGTTTTCAAGATTAAATAATTTTGTATATGGTTGTTTAAAATGAAGATATTTTAATAATTTATGATGAAAATATAATTTTAAAAAATTTTGTATTATAACTGTATAAAAATGTAAAATTTGATCAAGTTTTAGATTTTAAACCCTTATAAATTTTGACTTTCAGGAGATTTTCAATTCCATTTTCTTTATCGAGTAAGAGAAAATTAACGAAATCTTAGCATTTGTATATATTTTTAGTTTGAGTGTCTGTCATTCTGACAATTTAAATTGCTATTTTTGGGTACTGTGCCAACTTTTTCAGTTTTCTTACGTATTGAACAATTTAAGTTGTAACAAAACTTTTATTTTTACGATACGTTTATTATATAGAATTATTTTTATTTTGAACTATTTTAAGAAATTTTACATTTATTAACTCGAATTTCGACTTGTTGATTCTTTAGAAAAATATGTTAAATTTAAAAACAAATGCATTTATTTCTATTAATACTGAAAAAAGAAGAGTAAATGAATTCTAAAGTAAAAGAAATAAAAGTAGGAGTAAAAATGTAGATTTAAAGGTATTTAAATTTAAACTTTAAAAATAATTTATGTCAAAATATTTTTAATCCAAGTAGATAATACAAGAAATTAATTTTCATTTTCAGAATCTTAACGTGAAGATAACTATTGCTTTCATAAAAGTTTAGTTATATCATAAGTATTTATTTTAATCTCTTATAATTGAAAACTACGAGAATGCTATTCTTACTAAAAATCATTCCATTATGGTTTCATAAAGAATTTTGTCAGTGCCTTTCTCTACATCAACTAACATATCTGAAATGCCCGTAAGATTTTGGTCACATCTGTCAACAGGATGGACTGACAGAGAAGGCGTGTTCCCTGGCAGCATTGAAGGGTTTGACGTCGTGTTCTGCACTCCATTTTCGAAGATAAATGATATAACTAAACAGCTGTTAGAGCACAAGAACTGTGAGTGAAAGCATTGCTTTCATACCGCATGAAATTGGCCTTTGCAATGAGTGTCATTTTTTATAACACAACGGTTAACACAAGACAAAAAATAGAAAAAAAATTTTCTGAACTGACCTCCGAATGGATGAACCGTTCCAGTTTATATGTATCCAGGAAATGAAATTTCCCGAAGCATAGAGAGAGCATTTCCTGAACTTTCTGTAGGTTTCTAAGACATAACAAATCAATCAGGATGGCAAGTTGTGGTTCACTGAACGTTTCTTTATTAAATTTTATGAATTTTTAGAAAGTTAATCTACCTGAAAGAATGCGATGAGATAATATTACTGCAATTGCATAAAATCCACTACATCTATGTAAATTATTCATGAACAGGTTTCTGACTAAATTGGTTAATTCAGTCTAGACTAAGTGGAGATACGCCTCTAATTAGCTGTGAAGTGAACATTTGCCTGCAGAATTTTGAGAGAAACAGTGAGGTTGATCAGTAAAGGGAGTTCAATAATCGTTTGCCTTCAAGTCTTCCTCTCTAATTTTAATGACTAAAAGACATTATAGTATTCGTAATTTATGAATTTGTGGCTATTCCATACAGTAATTATATTAAAATATAATCAAACAGAAACTTTGCGAATTATTTACATTAACTAAATATTAGATAAATTTAGATTTTATTTATACATTTTTCTAGAATTAGTTAGCCGGAAAAATTACACTTTCAGTTACTTAATGAATATAATCGGATTTATTATGCTTATAGTTATTAACTTAAAAAAAGATATTATAGATACAGATTCATTATATTCGAAAGTATTTATTACTTTCATATTAATATTATAACGAGTATAAAATATAATCACGCTAGATTAACTGTTAAACCTAATTGAATTATTTTCTACCTTATCGAATTGAAGGTAGGATTAAGTGTAGTTGAAAAATGATCTCTGTTGGCAGCATTTATAAATAAGAAAAATAATTCAGCATTGTCTTTATATTAAATAGTCAATACTGTTAACACACAAGTAATGAGAAAAGTTAAATGTTCATCTAAAGCAGAGATTTCCTAAATTTTTTTGACTGTCGACTCCTTCAACGATTCCTTGACCTTTTATCGACCCCTCTTCTTTTTTCTTAATACAGTTAACAGTAAATAGATAAATCTGGCGAGACAATATTAATCCACACGTCGTTTTCATAGAAAAGATCTACTTAGTATGCAAATTTACAACATCCTGAACTGTCGTATATCTAACCCATTTGAATAATAATTTTTAATGAATCGTTTTCAATCGACCCCCGACTAATTTTCGACTCCAGAAAGCGCCTTATCGACGCCTGGGGGTCGATATTGAATACTTTGAGGACCCCTGACTTAAAGAAAACAAGAAAGATGCGGATAGAAGAAGTATGGTCTTGGACGAGATCCGCGCCAACACTCTTCGACAGCATTTTTAATATTCTAATCTCAGCTGCATTCTTCCAAAAATTATACTTTCATACAGGAATAAATAAATAATTTACCCATTAAGCTTCAAATATTCAGCGATACGTTTCTATTAGAATTAAAAATTATTTTATCACCTTCGATAAAATCTTTATATTTATATTATGAAATTTTGAATCTGTGTATAAGGATACGTTACATAAAGCATATTGTTAGTAGAGATTGTAATATGTTAGTTTTAGTAAAAGATATATAATTATTTATGTTCAATTTTCTATTTATTGTAAACAACAAATATTAATTCGATATGGGTTTATACAGAAGTAAATTCTTAGTCATAAATAATATAATGTATCCCGACCATGTCAGCCAAGAATGAACTCTTTATCAAGAATATATGGGATCAAGATATCTTCTAGTCTCAGTCACCCTTGGCTTCACATTATCTCAGAAGCAAAACGAATACCGATAAGTGTATGTATGGATAATCACAGATTCCGTGAAGTCACCAGGAAGGTTCTCTTTCATATAAAGATATGAACTCTTACACAACAATATTATGTGAGAACGACTGACAAAGAATGGATAAAAGAAAGTATAATATGAGTTGTTGCTTTATTTATCATATACTGTGTTATATAAATCAATTCAAAATGTTTATATTTTCAACATTTTTAATTAAATTTAAGTTATGCTATTTTTCGAAATATTCTCTAAATGGTCATTATCGAGAGTCAGTTATGTCAAAGTACATTAACAAAAGAGGTCATAGTAAATTAATTTGACATCGAATTGGGTTCAAAAGTGAAATCATTGCCGAACATTAAGTTAATTAAATTATTTTAATTAACTAAATCTTAATATGCTATTTCGAAAATGTACAAATAAAGATAAAACTCATGATATACAAGTTTGAGAATAACTATTATTAGAATAATACATTAAAAATTGTTTTGAGACAAGATTATCATCATTAATTAATGTGCAATCATTAATAATAAAAACATGCATTTGTTTAAAATAATTTAATTAAATCAAGTTTATTAAAATATTAAGAAATTATAGTTTCGATAAGAGAATATCTAATAGTAAATATATATAAATCCTGCAATTTAAAGTATGATTAAAAAAGAGATTTAGTTTGATTTGTTATTTAAGATATTGCATATGGTGGATTCAATGGAATTCATTACAAGTCGGTCTCCTCCAGAAAATTAATCTAGATAATCGCTGTTCGTTCGATCATTTAAATGAATATCATTCTATAATGTATTTCCTAACATAAAAGATAAAATAAATGCAATATCAAAGTTTCTAGCTGCATTAGGAGAGACATTTAAGTGAATGCAACCGCTACGTTAAGTGTGTCTTTAGATATTAATTATTGATTTCGAATTTGTAATTAAACATAAATTTTTGTAACTATAATAGACCGAAACAAACTTCAAAGAGATTAAGCTTATTATAAATATAATGGAATAATTATATATACAGAAAAAGAAAGTCATCTTAGCAAATGTATAATACATAACGCTGTTTGATTCATCATAATTATGATAAGCAGCATTATCTATCTATTCTACACTATAGTTATGATTAAAGTATGATTATCTATTCTAATAAAAGGACAGAATAATAATTTTTAATTGAAATTAATCTCAATGTTAGTTTATATCATTGATAGAATAACAGAGTGAAAAGTTATAAATTTTATCAAAAATGACAAGAATAATTTCTACTTTTAGTTGTGCTTTAAATATATTTATTAATGCTTAAATTTCACTCTATATTGCTTTAATATAACTAAATTTAACTACATATAAATTTATAATAGTTGTAGAAGTGAGCTAAAGGCTAGTCAGTTAATATTCAAGAATACTTTACATATCTCCTCATTTAAACTCTTTTATCTTTTTAACCCCTTCTTGTCCACTTTTTAAAAAAAATTTAATTAAACATAAAAAATACTTAAAACTGAAAAAAAAAACGAAAGAAATGCGTTAATTTTGGTTAAAAAGCTTCATCATTTATTTTCCTTTGTCTCGCCTTAAACTATTTTTATATTTTTATCTCTCAATTAAATAAATTTTTATGTGTCTCTATATATGCGTTTCATATTGCTTTTCTTTCGTTTTTTCGTTTTTATTATTTATTTACTATAAAAGTTCGACTTAGTGTAGTAAAAGACAAGTTCTTTCACCATGTGAAAAATAATTCAATAATTAATCTTGAAAGCTATTTCGTGTGAAATATTTGAAAATTTTTGTAAAATATAAATCTTGATTCTTTCAATAAAAATTAAGAAGAAAAGTTGTCTGATATTTTGCTAAACTAATTCACTTTTAAGCGAATTATTATTATTATTATTTTTTAATTTTTCATAATAACTTATGATTACAGTCTAGCCAATTTACATCAGTATTCTTGAGTAGTCTGAACAATACGCATAACATACATAAGTTTAGCTTTGTAAAATACTTCTACTAATTCTCATTACTTAAATTATAAGAAAAAAAATCTATTTTTTATGTCTAAAAATTAAAAATTAATTTAAATTTTTACAAATCATTTTAGATTTTAACAAAAACAAATCATATATAGAGTTATAATATTCTGAATTTAATATTTATACAAAAATTAAATATTAAATAGTTTTTATACTTTTCATTTTTTAATCCTTAAAACAATTATATATTTATTATGTGAAAATACAAATTTCAGACTTTATAACTTTTAAATTAAAATTTTTATTTAAGATGTTATTACTGTTTTCAGTTGCATTCAATCAACAGGTTATTGTTGATAAAATTAAAAATAAAGTATGTAATTTTATCTAAAAAAATAATTTATTAAGTTCAACTTTTAATTTATAGACTAGTTAAAAATAAATATAAAAGAATATAATTTTTTTTATTATGGACTAATGAAAATCCGCTTAACAGAAATGAGGAAATTAAAATTGATTTCGGTTCAGATAATTTTATTCTGAATAAAAATATATAATAAAAGGTATTATCTACTATTACTTTTTATTCTAAAAAGCAACGATTGTTTATCAGAAAACATTTAAAATTATAAAGAATTTATTTTTATTAATTGTCTAGCAATATGAAAGAATATAATAAAAGAGTGAATGAAAACAATTATAGTTCAGAAGGGAGATCAGATAACGAAAGCGAACACCCAAATAAAAATATAAATATTCAAATTCTAAAATAAAACAATAATATTAAGATTTAAAAATTAAATTACATTTATATCATAAATCATTATTCAGTTTTTAAATAGGAAAAAAAAACAGTTCAATATCTGCTGTTTTATTTTTGTAGCGAATAATAAAATAAAGCTACCAAACACGTATACTTGGATTCAATTTTAATATTATGTGAATGGTTTAGAGGAATGTTTCTCAACGAGTCGAAAATAGGTTTCTTGGAAAAGGAAAATTAGTTTTAGGTGCAAAAAACATTAGGAATTACATCAGCAGAAGAGGGGGGAGAGAGAATGTAAGTAACGCTATCAGACAAAAGATAATGGACACAACCTATATATTGAATATATATATAAAACAAATAAGTAAATAAATTTTTAATTTTCAATATCATGAATAAATAATAATAAAATATGTTATCTTAAATTTATTAGGAGATAGTTAAAAAAAATAAATTGACTGAAACAATACTGTTTAAAAGACAATTTTTAAGGAAAAAGTGACAAACACTGATTTAAAGAAACATTTCTACGCAATTCACACGTCATTAAAAATTTCATGAAATATTTGATTACTGGTACATTACATTAGTCATTATCGTAAGCTTAATCTTTATATAAAATATTTAAATATACAAGATTTGGGATAAAATAAAGAAACTTAAATTACAACCATTATTTATTTTTTAGAAGCAGATGAAAAATACTGTACTTCCTTTTTTTATTATTAAATTTAATAAGAGAAAAAAATAAAACTTATTAATATTTATGATTTCTTTATATAGAAATATTATATAAAATTGTATAGGCCTATTTATATATTTCTTTTACAAAGAAAAGAGTTTATTAAGGTTATATATTATTAAGTTTTATATATAGAATGTAATAAAATAGAAGATGCTTTAAGTATTCCTTTATATATATAAATGTACTACGAAATTACCTTCTTATATTCCACTAATACATATGTATGTATATATGCATGCAACTTATTTATGTAACACACAAATATATAACTTATATACATATATTTATACATAATAGTTATTTGTTGATGCAGGTATTTTCTTCAGATAAGAAGGATTATGCATTAATATGAAGTAACAAGGATACAAGCAAATTCACAGATTAAAAATGTATAAGATAAAACATCTGTATACAATTTATATAAACAATCTCGCTTTATATGAACTTTAATCTTTATTCGGAGAATATATTTATAATATATTATATCATCTCACTTATACTCAGATATAATCTTTCTTAATAGAGATAAATATCCGTATCAACAAATAAATATAATATATTATGTTTATTTATTTATCTTCTTCATAAATAGATGCATCGTAAACAAGAAGTGTCATGTTTTATACACTTATAACTTTATAAATAAATAAAAAATACATATATATTATATATACGAATGACAATAATCCATAAAGAAAATTTATTATGAAATGTAAGCATCTGAAAAAAAATATAAAAATATTGAAATCATATTTTTATAAATTAAAATCAATCTTAAATAAATTTAAAAATTAATAATAATTAAAATATCTTTTTGTAAATGTCTTAATAAATACTATTTTTATTGTTTATTTATAAAAAAATATACGAATAAAATCAATTAATGATTTTTTAATAACTAACTTTTATTTTTTATGCAGTTAATTTAAATATTTTTGTCTTTAACTTGATTTCTTTTACATAAAAAAAGGGGCTAATTATTTTTTTTATATAAATTTGTTTACAATTTTTTTTTTATATTAACGTGATTTTTTAAACAAAAATAGTGAGTTGCATATGTTACATTAAACTCTGGCGCCTTTCAGATGTCCGATAAATCAAATTTAAACAAAACAAATTTCGTACGGTTGATTTATTGAGCTAGATAAGTTATTTTTCTTAAATAAAGTTTGCTAATATTGATTAAAAAAAAATAAAATATATATGTATATATATTACTCGATTTGCTTCTTAGAATACAATAAAAATAATATTTTACTTAATTTTTTAGAATAAAATAAGAAAGAAAATTGAAAAATTATTACTGGATAGTTAATCATATCTAGGATATTAATATAGAAATTTTTTTTGTTTGAAACGATAAGAAAAAAAAATAGGAAAATTAATAATAAAAATATAAATTTTTTTAATGTAAACTTTATATATTGAATAACACTTTTAGTTATATATAAATATTATGTTTTGTTGCTTAGATAAGATATTATTTTTGCTTGAATAAACAGAAGAAAAATTTTAATTGAAAATATTCACAAGTTGCCTGATTGATATTAACATAACAATATGTCAAAATTTTTCTCTAAGAGTTTCTTTTTTTAACTTAGTTTGGGTTTGGAAATACGCGATAAATATTCATTTTTAATTAAGATAATAGATGATGTGCTGTCAGAATACGAAAGGTTTCTATCATGCTATTTATTTTTACATTTAATTTCTTTAATAAAGTTAAAAATTTTTCATTTGTTCTATCTAATCGAATATAATAAGAAATTAAACTTTTTTTTTTTTTACGTTAGACTCTAACTATAAAATGTAAATATAGTGTATAAATTTAAATATTTTTTTTATCATTTTAATTAATTTTTTTTAGATTAAAATTCAAATATATTATAAATTCCTCGTTTATGTCATATTAAATATTACATATTACTCAATAAAATAAACATGAAGAATTTTTATTTTTTTTTATCATTCACCATTTTTTCAAAGTTTATGCAAATTTTTTATATACATAAAATAATAGAATGATATAAATATTAAATTTTTCTTCTTATTTTTTAGATGGAACTCGATCATTTGTCATTGATTTATTTTTCTTTATTTAATGTAAAAACCTTTCTAGTGTTATTGCATTTTTATAAAGTTTCGAAGATTTAAAATTAAAATTGCTCTAGGTATTATAAATTTTATTCAGAGAAAATTGAGGTAAAAATCCAAACAGGAAAAAGTTTATAAAATGTCTGTTTATGCATTGATTTCCATAATAAGATTTTTGTTGAAGTTCTCAACTGACTTAATATTGTATTGGGAAAATAATTCCTATAAATAGTAAGCAAAGAGACTGCATATTATATATTTATCATACTGAAATTTTACTACTTATTTTTTATACAATAAAAACTGTTTTCAATTTATTAAAAGTTGTAAAGTTTATAATTTCAAATTTAAATCAAAGCTATAAATCTTCCTGAGCTATTGATAAGATTCATTGTAATTTTCGTAATTACAACATAATATAATTTTTATTATGTTTACAAATACTTAAAATATAATGTATATAAATGTAAATAAAGGTATAATATTTATATTTATTTTTGTATTTTTATTTTTAATTAATTTACTAAATTATACAAATTCTCTAGACTTATCTTCATTTAATAATTATACAAGTAGGCTACATGAAATATTTTAAAGTAGCGCTTTAATTAAAATATTGTATTAATTATACATTTTATTGATATGTTTCCTTTAATAAATTATAAATTTTATCGAGGAAATCCATTAATTAAAATATTTCTATATATTTTATTATTTAAGAATAACTTAAACTGTAAGAAATTGTAAAATCGATATCCAGTCTTTTACTAAGTTTCTAATGTGAATTGTTAGTTTGCCAAATGGCAGTATAGAAGAGAAAGATTTTGATTAGAAGAAATCTTTCTTCCCGAATGACCATCTTTGTACATAGAATAATGAAAAAAATAAATTAAATTATTCTGTACCACGTCGTTTACTCGTAAGTGTAAGTACACTAGCGTAGTAAGCAGAGATTTGTATTACTCTGTACACTATCTTGGAATTATGCCAATGTAATCGTTTATCATTTAGTATGCACATGACAATGTAAAGTAAGTTAGTAATACATTGATCAAAATATTTTTGAAACAACAAATACTTAGTGTAAACAGCTTCAACTGGTCGAATTTTTATCCCAGCATAAACAATTGTTTAAGGAAACTGTAACAATAATTATATCTTGTTTTAAAAAATTGAGCCTGGAGTGCATTTGTAATAAAGATGTCTTAAGTAAACTTGACTTCTGTACTTGAGTTTGATAAACGATTTTAGCTATTTGATTATATTTTTTTCTTCTGAGGGTCACTTTCAATGTAATGTTTTGTTCTAATCTTTCCTTTCGTAAATCCTTCTTTCTATATTTACACGTAATATTTAACGCCTGAAGTAAAAGTCTTATTATATGATGAATTACAGTTGTATATATTTCCATTTTTAATGCGAAATTGGTAATTTAATTCCTTGTTATAGAGAATACCAATTCTATAATTTATATTGTATCGTAATTTTTCAATTAGATTAACGTTAATCTAATTACTGAATTATCTTACAGTCCAATAAGCATATCTAGAGCGGTTCCATTAAGCACGAAAATGTTTCCATTATGAAACTCTTTCCTTGATCAAATATCAGATCTTTAAATTTGGTCGTTTAAGCAATTTATCAATATTAATTACTATGTTAATAACAAATTTAATTTAATTATGTCTGAGTAAACTAAACGAATTTTATAAAATACATTAAGAACAATCTATATATTAACATTTTGTATGAATTTTTATATGTAAATTCTATGATCTTCACCTGTATATTGATTTTTTTTCTAATGTAATAGAAAGCTTATTGACAAAACATTGATTTATAAGTCTAAATATTTTACTATTTCTTCTATTTAGTTTGGTTTATTTGTTCAAACATTTCTATAAAAATATAACTCTAAATTGGCTTATATTTTATTTAGTTCTGGACTCGAGTGGGCTTTGATTCTTCTATCCAAATATCATAAATTTAATAAAATTCATCAATATTCATCAATAAAATATATTAAAATAAGTTTTATAATCATTAGTTTCATTTTCACTCTTTTTCTTAATTTTCTATAATTCAAAGCAATTTATTTTGATTGAAATAATTAGGAATTCTGATAAGTAAATGTTTTATATTAAAATATATTCTATTTAAATTCTCAAAATACAATATTTAACTTGGAAAATATATGAAAATTTATATCATCTGCAAACTTTTCTATTGAGATATCTTACGAGAAGAATCGATTCATCACTTTTATGTTACATTCAAAATTGCTAAGATTAGAAGTTTCAAAGAATCTTCATTTCATTCTCCTTAATCGAAGGGATGTTTAACACAAACAAAAAAGAAACGAGAATTCAGCACATTATCAGTTCTTGTTTGGATCACTGTTTCTTCCCCCTCTCACGTCCAAACTGTTTTCTCAGTCCTTGATGTGTTTTAGTATACACTTTCTGATGTTTGTTGAAGCAAATCTTATGTATTATTTTGTCTATTTTATAAAAATGTGGCTAATGGATAGTAGCTTATATTTTGGGCACGTATATCATACAGATTATACACTATTTTTATTTATTTCTTGTACTAATAGCGATGAAATATATATACAGTGCAACAGTACTATTAGCGAGATAAGTATTCAGGATATAGAAATATATTTTTACTATTTAAAAACTTTATAGTATATATATATATAACACTTGTCTAAAAAAGCAGATACACGCTATCTTATGACAAACAGGAATTTTAGTGGATACTTTTCCTGAGAAAGTAAGTGCTAAAATTTCGATTTTATTAAGTAATTTTGTTCAATATTTTTTAAGTGTTTAGTTATTTTAGCAAAGAAATAATATAAAATTATAATTATAACATATAAAAGCTTATATAACATTTGTGTAAAGAATATTATAAGATATTTATACTTTAATACCGTTAAAATTAATAATAAAAGCCTCGAACACATACTAAATCTTATTCTACTAACAAAGCACTAAAATTTTTATTTATTAATTTAATTTGTGCATATTTAACGTTATTAAAACTTTATTACTTTATATGAATTTTAATACTTTAAACAATTTTGATTAAACAAAAAGAGAATTTTGTTTAAATAACTTAAGGAAGTTTGACATTTATTCTTAAACAGGGAAGAAACCTCTCCCTGTCATCCTATGACTTTTATTATTTTTGATAATTTATGTGTGACAACTATTGTGATTTTACACATAATTTATAACTTCATACATTGTTCGTTAGTTTATACATTGTTTAAATTTTCGAATAATTAATTTAATTAATTTGAATCAAAGTTGCAAATCAATTAAGTGCAGGTTGTACTTGATTTTTAAAGGGTATAATTTGGAAAAAAATCCCACGTAACGATAATATTTGTTATTTTTATTTGTTGAATAAATAATAAATATCATTCAATAAGATATTGTAAATATCCAAGAGATATTTCATATATTTGTTGACTTAATTGTTATTATTTTGTGGGCAATGTTATATTGAATAAATATGTACATATGAATTTAAAATGATATTTACATACTTTCTACTTTGAAATAAATTCTTTGGTAGATCAAAGAAAGATAATAATGCTATACAACCTTTAAAAAATGCTTCAGCTTAAGGCAGAATTTCAAACATCTACAAAGTTATTGCTTTTGGCAATGAAATACAGACCACTATGATATGATGACATTTTCATTTTGAGATAAAAATGAAATTCGACAATAGTAAAGGAGAAAAAACTGATCCACAACAAACAAAACCAAAATTCAATTTTGATATGATTCTTTTGCCCATTTATAGATAATTTGATTTTGATTCCTTTTTGTAAATAATTTATAGAAGCTATTTAATAAATTTTTTCCCTTTCGATTCGATCGATCCGTATAGAATTAATAAATTATGACTTTATTATTATCTTTGATTTTATTGTATATTTATCTTTATTACCGTTTTTTATTACGTTATCAATTAAAGAAATGAGAATTTTATAAAGTTAAAAATTATTGGAGGATGTTTTAAACAGTGTAAAGCTATGGGATGCTTTAATAAGAGAAGGAAAAAAAAAAGAAAAACNAAATTTAACTACATATAAATTTATAATAGTTGTAGAAGTGAGCTAAAGGCTATTCAGTTAATATTCAAGAATACTTTACATATCTCCTCATTTAAACTCTTTTATCTTTTTAACCCCTTCTTGTCCACTTTTAAAAAAAAATTTAATTAAACATAAAAAATACTTAAAACTGAAAAAAAAAACGAAAGAAATGCGTTAATTTTGGTTAAAAAGCTTCATCATTTATTTTCCTTTGTCTCGCCTTAAACTATTTTTATATTTTTTATCTCTCAATTAAGAAACAGTGAGGTTGATCAGTAAAGGGAGTTCAATAATCGTTTGCCTTCAAGTCTTCCTCTCTAATTTTAATGACTAAAAGACATTATAGTATTCGTAATTTATGAATTTGTGGCTATTCCATACAGTAATTATATTAAAATATAATCAAACAGAAACTTTGCGAATTATTTACATTACTAAATATTAGATAAATTTAGATTTTATTTATACATTTTTCTAGAATTAGTTAGCCGGAAAAATTACACTTTCAGTTACTTANAGAAATGCGTTAATTTTGGTTAAAAAGCTTCATCATTTATTTTCCTTTGTCTCGCCTTAAACTATTTTTATATTTTTATCTCTCAATTAAATAAATTTTTATGTGTCTCTATATATGCGTTTCATATTGCTTTTCTTTCGTTTTTTCGTTTTTATTATTTATTTACTATAAAAGTTCGACTTAGTGTAGTAAAAGACAAGTTCTTTCACCATGTGAAAAATAATTCAATAATTAATCTTGAAAGCTATTTCGTGTGAAATATTTGAAAATTTTTGTAAAATATAAATCTTGATTCTTTCAATAAAAATTAAGAAGAAAAGTTGTCTGATATTTTGCTAAACTAATTCACTTTTAAGCGAATTATTATTATTATTATTTTTTAATTTTTCATAATAACTTATGATTACAGTCTAGCCAATTTACATCAGTATTCTTGAGTAGTCTGAACAATACGCATAACATACATAAGTTTAGCTTTGTAAAATACTTCTACTAATTCTCATTACTTAAATTATAAGAAAAAAAATCTATTTTTTATGTCTAAAAATTAAAAATTAATTTAAATTTTTACAAATCATTTTAGATTTTAACAAAAACAAATCATATATAGAGTTATAATATTCTGAATTTAATATTTATACAAAAATTAAATATTAAATAGTTTTTATACTTTTCATTTTTTAATCCTTAAAACAATTATATATTTATTATGTGAAAATACAAATTTCAGACTTTATAACTTTTAAATTAAAATTTTTATTTAAGATGTTATTACTGTTTTCAGTTGCATTCAATCAACAGGTTATTGTTGATAAAATTAAAAATAAAGTATGTAATTTTATCTAAAAAAATAATTTATTAAGTTCAACTTTTAATTTATAGACTAGTTAAAAATAAATATAAAAGAATATAATTTTTTTTATTATGGACTAATGAAAATCCGCTTAACAGAAATGAGGAAATTAAAATTGATTTCGGTTCAGATAATTTTATTCTGAATAAAAATATATAATAAAAGGTATTATCTACTATTACTTTTTATTCTAAAAAGCAACGATTGTTTATCAGAAAACATTTAAAATTATAAAGAATTTATTTTTATTAATTGTCTAGCAATATGAAAGAATATAATAAAAGAGTGAATGAAAACAATTATAGTTCAGAAGGGAGATCAGATAACGAAAGCGAACACCCAAATAAAAATATAAATATTCAAATTCTAAAATAAAACAATAATATTAAGATTTAAAAATTAAATTACATTTATATCATAAATCATTATTCAGTTTTTAAATAGGAAAAAAAAACAGTTCAATATCTGCTGTTTTATTTTTGTAGCGAATAATAAAATAAAGCTACCAAACACGTATACTTGGATTCAATTTTAATATTATGTGAATGGTTTAGAGGAATGTTTCTCAACGAGTCGAAAATAGGTTTCTTGGAAAAGGAAAATTAGTTTTAGGTGCAAAAAACATTAGGAATTACATCAGCAGAAGAGGGGGGAGAGAGAATGTAAGTAACGCTATCAGACAAAAGATAATGGACACAACCTATATATTGAATATATATATAAAACAAATAAGTAAATAAATTTTTAATTTTCAATATCATGAATAAATAATAATAAAATATGTTATCTTAAATTTATTAGGAGATAGTTAAAAAAAATAAATTGACTGAAACAATACTGTTTAAAAGACAATTTTTAAGGAAAAAGTGACAAACACTGATTTAAAGAAACATTTCTACGCAATTCACACGTCATTAAAAATTTCATGAAATATTTGATTACTGGTACATTACATTAGTCATTATCGTAAGCTTAATCTTTATATAAAATATTTAAATATACAAGATTTGGGATAAAATAAAGAAACTTAAATTACAACCATTATTTATTTTTTAGAAGCAGATGAAAAATACTGTACTTCCTTTTTTTATTATTAAATTTAATAAGAGAAAAAAATAAAACTTATTAATATTTATGATTTCTTTATATAGAAATATTATATAAAATTGTATAGGCCTATTTATATATTTCTTTTACAAAGAAAAGAGTTTATTAAGGTTATATATTATTAAGTTTTATATATAGAATGTAATAAAATAGAAGATGCTTTAAGTATTCCTTTATATATATAAATGTACTACGAAATTACCTTCTTATATTCCACTAATACATATGTATGTATATATGCATGCAACTTATTTATGTAACACACAAATATATAACTTATATACATATATTTATACATAATAGTTATTTGTTGATGCAGGTATTTTCTTCAGATAAGAAGGATTATGCATTAATATGAAGTAACAAGGATACAAGCAAATTCACAGATTAAAAATGTATAAGATAAAACATCTGTATACAATTTATATAAACAATCTCGCTTTATATGAACTTTAATCTTTATTCGGAGAATATATTTATAATATATTATATCATCTCACTTATACTCAGATATAATCTTTCTTAATAGAGATAAATATCCGTATCAACAAATAAATATAATATATTATGTTTATTTATTTATCTTCTTCATAAATAGATGCATCGTAAACAAGAAGTGTCATGTTTTATACACTTATAACTTTATAAATAAATAAAAAATACATATATATTATATATACGAATGACAATAATCCATAAAGAAAATTTATTATGAAATGTAAGCATCTGAAAAAAAATATAAAAATATTGAAATCATATTTTTATAAATTAAAATCAATCTTAAATAAATTTAAAAATTAATAATAATTAAAATATCTTTTTGTAAATGTCTTAATAAATACTATTTTTATTGTTTATTTATAAAAAAATATACGAATAAAATCAATTAATGATTTTTTAATAACTAACTTTTATTTTTTATGCAGTTAATTTAAATATTTTTGTCTTTAACTTGATTTCTTTTACATAAAAAAAGGGGCTAATTATTTTTTTTATATAAATTTGTTTACAATTTTTTTTTTATATTAACGTGATTTTTTAAACAAAAATAGTGAGTTGCATATGTTACATTAAACTCTGGCGCCTTTCAGATGTCCGATAAATCAAATTTAAACAAAACAAATTTCGTACGGTTGATTTATTGAGCTAGATAAGTTATTTTTCTTAAATAAAGTTTGCTAATATTGATTAAAAAAAAATAAAATATATATGTATATATATTACTCGATTTGCTTCTTAGAATACAATAAAAATAATATTTTACTTAATTTTTTAGAATAAAATAAGAAAGAAAATTGAAAAATTATTACTGGATAGTTAATCATATCTAGGATATTAATATAGAAATTTTTTTTGTTTGAAACGATAAGAAAAAAAAATAGGAAAATTAATAATAAAAATATAAATTTTTTTAATGTAAACTTTATATATTGAATAACACTTTTAGTTATATATAAATATTATGTTTTGTTGCTTAGATAAGATATTATTTTTGCTTGAATAAACAGAAGAAAAATTTTAATTGAAAATATTCACAAGTTGCCTGATTGATATTAACATAACAATATGTCAAAATTTTTCTCTAAGAGTTTCTTTTTTTAACTTAGTTTGGGTTTGGAAATACGCGATAAATATTCATTTTTAATTAAGATAATAGATGATGTGCTGTCAGAATACGAAAGGTTTCTATCATGCTATTTATTTTTACATTTAATTTCTTTAATAAAGTTAAAAATTTTTCATTTGTTCTATCTAATCGAATATAATAAGAAATTAAACTTTTTTTTTTTTTACGTTAGACTCTAACTATAAAATGTAAATATAGTGTATAAATTTAAATATTTTTTTTATCATTTTAATTAATTTTTTTTAGATTAAAATTCAAATATATTATAAATTCCTCGTTTATGTCATATTAAATATTACATATTACTCAATAAAATAAACATGAAGAATTTTTATTTTTTTTTATCATTCACCATTTTTTCAAAGTTTATGCAAATTTTTTATATACATAAAATAATAGAATGATATAAATATTAAATTTTTCTTCTTATTTTTTAGATGGAACTCGATCATTTGTCATTGATTTATTTTTCTTTATTTAATGTAAAAACCTTTCTAGTGTTATTGCATTTTTATAAAGTTTCGAAGATTTAAAATTAAAATTGCTCTAGGTATTATAAATTTTATTCAGAGAAAATTGAGGTAAAAATCCAAACAGGAAAAAGTTTATAAAATGTCTGTTTATGCATTGATTTCCATAATAAGATTTTTGTTGAAGTTCTCAACTGACTTAATATTGTATTGGGAAAATAATTCCTATAAATAGTAAGCAAAGAGACTGCATATTATATATTTATCATACTGAAATTTTACTACTTATTTTTTATACAATAAAAACTGTTTTCAATTTATTAAAAGTTGTAAAGTTTATAATTTCAAATTTAAATCAAAGCTATAAATCTTCCTGAGCTATTGATAAGATTCATTGTAATTTTCGTAATTACAACATAATATAATTTTTATTATGTTTACAAATACTTAAAATATAATGTATATAAATGTAAATAAAGGTATAATATTTATATTTATTTTTGTATTTTTATTTTTAATTAATTTACTAAATTATACAAATTCTCTAGACTTATCTTCATTTAATAATTATACAAGTAGGCTACATGAAATATTTTAAAGTAGCGCTTTAATTAAAATATTGTATTAATTATACATTTTATTGATATGTTTCCTTTAATAAATTATAAATTTTATCGAGGAAATCCATTAATTAAAATATTTCTATATATTTTATTATTTAAGAATAACTTAAACTGTAAGAAATTGTAAAATCGATATCCAGTCTTTTACTAAGTTTCTAATGTGAATTGTTAGTTTGCCAAATGGCAGTATAGAAGAGAAAGATTTTGATTAGAAGAAATCTTTCTTCCCGAATGACCATCTTTGTACATAGAATAATGAAAAAAATAAATTAAATTATTCTGTACCACGTCGTTTACTCGTAAGTGTAAGTACACTAGCGTAGTAAGCAGAGATTTGTATTACTCTGTACACTATCTTGGAATTATGCCAATGTAATCGTTTATCATTTAGTATGCACATGACAATGTAAAGTAAGTTAGTAATACATTGATCAAAATATTTTTGAAACAACAAATACTTAGTGTAAACAGCTTCAACTGGTCGAATTTTTATCCCAGCATAAACAATTGTTTAAGGAAACTGTAACAATAATTATATCTTGTTTTAAAAAATTGAGCCTGGAGTGCATTTGTAATAAAGATGTCTTAAGTAAACTTGACTTCTGTACTTGAGTTTGATAAACGATTTTAGCTATTTGATTATATTTTTTTCTTCTGAGGGTCACTTTCAATGTAATGTTTTGTTCTAATCTTTCCTTTCGTAAATCCTTCTTTCTATATTTACACGTAATATTTAACGCCTGAAGTAAAAGTCTTATTATATGATGAATTACAGTTGTATATATTTCCATTTTTAATGCGAAATTGGTAATTTAATTCCTTGTTATAGAGAATACCAATTCTATAATTTATATTGTATCGTAATTTTTCAATTAGATTAACGTTAATCTAATTACTGAATTATCTTACAGTCCAATAAGCATATCTAGAGCGGTTCCATTAAGCACGAAAATGTTTCCATTATGAAACTCTTTCCTTGATCAAATATCAGATCTTTAAATTTGGTCGTTTAAGCAATTTATCAATATTAATTACTATGTTAATAACAAATTTAATTTAATTATGTCTGAGTAAACTAAACGAATTTTATAAAATACATTAAGAACAATCTATATATTAACATTTTGTATGAATTTTTATATGTAAATTCTATGATCTTCACCTGTATATTGATTTTTTTTCTAATGTAATAGAAAGCTTATTGACAAAACATTGATTTATAAGTCTAAATATTTTACTATTTCTTCTATTTAGTTTGGTTTATTTGTTCAAACATTTCTATAAAAATATAACTCTAAATTGGCTTATATTTTATTTAGTTCTGGATTCGAGNTTGATTTTGATTCCTTTTTGTAAATAATTTATAGAAGCTATTTAATAAATTTTTTCCCTTTCGATTCGATCGATCCGTATAGAATTAATAAATTATGACTTTATTATTATCTTTGATTTTATTGTATATTTATCTTTATTACCGTTTTTTATTACGTTATCAATTAAAGAAATGAGAATTTTATAAAGTTAAAAATTATTGGAGGATGTTTTAAACAGTGTAAAGCTATGGGATGCTTTAATAAGAGAAGGAAAAAAAAAAGAAAACAGGAAAGATTAATGCAGTTGACTCATGGTTAACTCAAGAACTATCGAATAAATGATCTTCTAATATAATTGTAAAGCGTTATAAAAAGTTTTTTGCCGGACAACTTTTTCTCTTTTATCCTTTTAAGAAGTATTGGACTCCACAGAATTATCTGCTTCACCGATTTTTATTAAATAAAAGATGATTTTAACTTATTGAATGTTCCCCATCTTTTAATTTAATTTCAACATTTTAATTTTGAAGGTAATCATCCTTAACAAAAACTGTAATATGTTTTTCACTCAATTCTACAAGATATGACTAATTAAAATAATGTATATATATATATATATATATATTTATAAAATAAAAAAAGGAATAAATTCTTTCGTAAAATATTTTTTTAATATAAAGATAACGTATAATTCTGTAGTGATAATAAATGTATAAAAATGAATAAATGATAAGTATAATAAGTTAGAGAATGTACATTGTGACGTATCAGAGATAGTGATTGACCACTTCTGGTACAGAAAGATCCAATTAGTTATTATGTGTGCCATGTGTATTGGTGATTTATCATCACGAACGATCTAGATTTATTAGTATCTAATCCGAACAATAGGCGCGTTGAAAGAAAAAGGCAAGTTAATAATGCATTACCTGTTTGTCATAGTTTCGGGAATTGCAAAGATTTATATCAATTTACGAGTTATCTTCAAGTTAAGTGAAAATATTCTCCAATAATACATTGGCAACTATGAGAATAATGTATGTAGCTACAGTATGTCACGTAATGAAAGGGGTTTCTATACTCATTCAGCTAGCGTGTAGTGGTATGAGCTATTCTTATCAGAAAGGTAAAATTGTTTCATCGATATCTGTCTGCAAACATCTTCAGACATGCTCAATTTTGATAACGTCAAGCACGAACAATAGTAGAATGAGGTTCATCAACTGTTCTCTCTCCGATAGCCTGAATGAACGATCTGATAGTATAGATTTCAGTTAAAGCTAAAAAGAAAAGTAAACACAAAATGGAAGTTCAAACTGATTATTTTTATACACGTTTAGTTTGTAACGGTCTTTTAAACATAGATTCTACAACACAGCATTTGTTTAGGGGGAAAAAACTACCTTTGTAGTGGAGAAATATATCAAATTATTTTAAATTATCTTCGTTTTTTTTACTAATTTTCTTTGTATTTGGTTATTGTTTCATATTTCAAAGTGTTTTCAACGATTCTAGTTTGCAAAAGTTTTTATTGGAATCGATAAATCGTTGAGCATTCTGTTCGGATTATATTTATTCGAACCATTTATACTTTCAAAATAACAAGAATTTCTTGCATTAAATTACACGCACTTTTAAAAAATTACAAGAATATATTAAAGCAAATCTTTTATTAAATTAAGGAAGCTAATGTAGAATTTTTCCTGTAATTTAACGTGTTTTTTTTTTTCTTTTAAAGATAAAATACATTTAAATAATTTTTATTGTAAATGCTTACAGCAATAAAAATTATCATTTAAATGTTCGATTATAATGGAAATAAATCTATGAAACAAAAACATTTTTAAAGTATCAAATTATAATAAAATCTACATTTTAAATAAATAAAAGCAAAAAATAATAATAAAAAGTTAATTATAATTCTAAACATAAAAGCTGTTATAAAAATTGTTTTATTTAAACAACATAATAAATTAGGTTTTAAATGTTAAATTATTTTACATTTTGATAGGATATATTACTGTTTTGATAAGGTAAAAATCTCCAATTTTAAAGAATTTTTATTATTCTTACTTCAACTCGAGTATTCAAGCCATCACAGCACTTAAATGAAACATTTGGTTGATGTTGAAAAATGTTAAAGGAGAAGCATTTCACTCTTCTCTTATTAAATTTTTCTAACGCTGCGGCTTTAGCGAATAAAATAAAAAAAAAATATATATTAAAAAATATTTCTTCTTCTACTATTAAGAAATATAATTTTTTATCGAAGAAATAAAAATATGAATAATGAAAAGGAGCAAATATATATCTTGCGCTCTGAAAGAAAACGTTTCTTTGGTTTCATACGCGAAAGAAATATTGAATATCTAATATCTTATATACGTATAGGTTACTATAGCGTAACAAACGATACTGCTCATCTATAAAGATGTCCAAATTTGGTAAAAGAAGAGGAAATTCTGCAGAATTTTTTCTCTTAAGATAGCTAACTCCCGCTGTTCTAATGTGGCATGTATATACCAATGTGATATATATACTTTCAGGAATTTTGAACATTATGCTGATTATTACACATTAAACAACCGACATAAGAATTCATGAGTTACTGAATAACAATATTTCTTATAAACGAGAAGTTTACTATAACAGAAAATATTTATTTTCAAAATTGATCGTATTAACTATGCCTTTTATTATCATGAATGAGTTGCTGAGTTTGAATAAAATAATAATAAAATATGTTATCTTAAATTTATTAGGAGATAGTTAAAAAAAATAAATTGACTGAAACAATACTGTTTAAAAGACAATTTTTAAGGAAAAAGTGACAAACACTGATTTAAAGAAACATTTCTACGCAATTCACACGTCATTAAAAATTTCATGAAATATTTGATTACTGGTACATTACATTAGTCATTATCGTAAGCTTAATCTTTATATAAAATATTTAAATATACAAGATTTGGGATAAAATAAAGAAACTTAAATTACAACCATTATTTATTTTTTAGAAGCAGATGAAAAATACTGTACTTCCTTTTTTTATTATTAAATTTAATAAGAGAAAAAAATAAAACTTATTAATATTTATGATTTCTTTATATAGAAATATTATATAAAATTGTATAGGCCTATTTATATATTTCTTTTACAAAGAAAAGAGTTTATTAAGGTTATATATTATTAAGTTTTATATATAGAATGTAATAAAATAGAAGATGCTTTAAGTATTCCTTTATATATATAAATGTACTACGAAATTACCTTCTTATATTCCACTAATACATATGTATGTATATATGCATGCAACTTATTTATGTAACACACAAATATATAACTTATATACATATATTTATACATAATAGTTATTTGTTGATGCAGGTATTTTCTTCAGATAAGAAGGATTATGCATTAATATGAAGTAACAAGGATACAAGCAAATTCACAGATTAAAAATGTATAAGATAAAACATCTGTATACAATTTATATAAACAATCTCGCTTTATATGAACTTTAATCTTTATTCGGAGAATATATTTATAATATATTATATCATCTCACTTATACTCAGATATAATCTTTCTTAATAGAGATAAATATCCGTATCAACAAATAAATATAATATATTATGTTTATTTATTTATCTTCTTCATAAATAGATGCATCGTAAACAAGAAGTGTCATGTTTTATACACTTATAACTTTATAAATAAATAAAAAATACATATATATTATATATACGAATGACAATAATCCATAAAGAAAATTTATTATGAAATGTAAGCATCTGAAAAAAAATATAAAAATATTGAAATCATATTTTTATAAATTAAAATCAATCTTAAATAAATTTAAAAATTAATAATAATTAAAATATCTTTTTGTAAATGTCTTAATAAATACTATTTTTATTGTTTATTTATAAAAAAATATACGAATAAAATCAATTAATGATTTTTTAATAACTAACTTTTATTTTTTATGCAGTTAATTTAAATATTTTTGTCTTTAACTTGATTTCTTTTACATAAAAAAAGGGGCTAATTATTTTTTTTATATAAATTTGTTTACAATTTTTTTTTTATATTAACGTGATTTTTTAAACAAAAATAGTGAGTTGCATATGTTACATTAAACTCTGGCGCCTTTCAGATGTCCGATAAATCAAATTTAAACAAAACAAATTTCGTACGGTTGATTTATTGAGCTAGATAAGTTATTTTTCTTAAATAAAGTTTGCTAATATTGATTAAAAAAAAATAAAATATATATGTATATATATTACTCGATTTGCTTCTTAGAATACAATAAAAATAATATTTTACTTAATTTTTTAGAATAAAATAAGAAAGAAAATTGAAAAATTATTACTGGATAGTTAATCATATCTAGGATATTAATATAGAAATTTTTTTTGTTTGAAACGATAAGAAAAAAAAATAGGAAAATTAATAATAAAAATATAAATTTTTTTAATGTAAACTTTATATATTGAATAACACTTTTAGTTATATATAAATATTATGTTTTGTTGCTTAGATAAGATATTATTTTTGCTTGAATAAACAGAAGAAAAATTTTAATTGAAAATATTCACAAGTTGCCTGATTGATATTAACATAACAATATGTCAAAATTTTTCTCTAAGAGTTTCTTTTTTTAACTTAGTTTGGGTTTGGAAATACGCGATAAATATTCATTTTTAATTAAGATAATAGATGATGTGCTGTCAGAATACGAAAGGTTNTTTTAAACTATTAATTTATTCAGCTTCTCACAAGGGATGTTTTAATCTGAATTACTTGAATGGTGCACCCTTCATTCACATGCAGTTTGTTTTGTGTGGATGGTTAATAGTGCACAAATTTAGAAGAAAAATAATTATACTGTCTCGAATCGCTAATTTTCGTGGAATAGTCTATGTAAAAAATTACATATATTTTTAATTACTTTGTCTTATTTGAATACTATTGGCATAAATAATCAATCTTAACCATTCTGTGAAAAGACAAATCTAGTAAAAGGTTGGCATCGCCCATCGTTTTCTAGCTCTCATAGATATTTATCGATCTCTATAATAAGTCTGGGTTCAAAATTGTTAGTGTCATCCTTATAGAGCTAATCCCTTTAGTAATGGTTTAAATAGCCATGATTTAAAGCTGTTAGTGTGAAAATGCTATATATTTTTACATTAACAGCATTAAAATAGATACGTTATAGAGATCTGCAAATATAGCCTATATGAAAGATAGAGAAAGATGCTCGATTTATAAGATGCTTATGAATAAAATCATGTATTCCTCACTGAAATATGCTCTATAGGGATCACTTAAAAACTAGGATAGTTTAATCTTATAAAAGAACAAGTGATTTCGAGTTATTCATTTGTCTTTACTAATTATCTTGTGAAAGGACATACAATATAATAAAATATCCTTCCATTTATTATTACATTATAATTCAAAATTTATTAATGCGTGAATAATTATAAAACTGAAACTTCAAATCTAAATATAACACTTACATTTATTACGCACATATTGTGTTTAGATTTGAAGTTCATGCTTTTAGAGTTTTAAGTTCTCGAGGCATATTACTAACGAGGGTAGTATTTTACTTATTGAAATCTTAAGAACAAAAGATTATTGAAATCTTCTTCAGCTCCAACTAATTTCATATCTAATTAATGAGAGAAATATGCCTAAGAGAAAGAGAACACCTTACAGACTAAGAATTACGGCTATAACATCACTCATTTTCAAGATGCATCTCAAAATGAAAAATAAATTTAATTGCATTTGGTCTTTTAATTACGTCAAGATGTTACAATAATTTTATTTCTGAGTGTTGTAATTTACAGTAGTCTTAATTTAGTTTTTAAAAAATTAAGAATATAGAACATAATATCTACAAAGTTATTTTAAATAATTAATTTAGTATATATTATTTATTTTTATTTAATATTAATCAAAATAAAATGAATAAATGTAAAGTAATGAATTTAGATTTAACCAAATTTAATTAAATTATATATAGGTGTCTTATATAAATTTAATTAAAAATTAAAAATTTAAAATTCAATCATTAATAATTGGAAAATTTATTGCAAAAATATTAGACAGTCAACTTATTTTTGCAAGTACAAAACATCAAATTATAAATTGGATTTAATCTTGCCTTTAAATCATTTTAAAATTATTTTTCTTAATTATTATATATATATACAAAAAATAGGCATTAAGAACAATTGAACAACTTTTCACGTTTATAATTGAAAGTGGGACTGGCATTAATTTTTTTAAGATATTAAATGTTGATAAGTGATTCTAGTTGTAAATATTATAAGCATTCTTCCATGTACTTTTCAAATTTGCAAATTTAATTGTATATAATGACTTACATGTATTCAGTATGTATAGAAGTTATCTCATTACGAAATCATCTGTTAACTTGTGAAGAGGATAGTGTTTTCGTTTTGTTTGAAAATTCTTACCAGGAGCACTTGCAAACGAATCAATTCATAATTTACAATAAAAAGTATACATTTTCTTAAAATAAAAGTTCAGGAAAGTTTAATAGGAAAAAACATAATTTAAAGAAAAAATATTTTGGAGTTAAATATTAAAATTTTTAAAATAAAATTCCTGAAAATAGTTTTGCTTTACGTTTTGATATACGTTCGGAATGATAATTGTGGAAAGCAAAAAAAATTAAGAAAAATAAGTATAATTTTTAAATCTCTAGTTATAAATATATTTGAAATCATAATTAAAATTATTTATTATTTTTAATTTAATTACATTTTAAAAGTTGCCTTTAACTACTGAAAGAATGAACTCCCAATAGAAATTTTTAAAATCGATTATTGTACGCTGTTTAGATTTTGTATGAAATTTTTACACAAATTTAAAGATTTCCATTGCTACAGTTGGGAATAGACCAACAACTACATTTCGTTCTATTGATTTTACTTATCGAACGCAGAAGATAAGTGAAATCAATAGTTCAATTTAAAGACAAGAACCTTTGACTCTCTTCCTTCTTTTTCAATCTGTTTCTAAACTGGCTGCATTACAAAAAAAAATAAGATCGGTCGAACTCAGTTTAACTTCCATTTATCATTTTATCAATCTAGAAATAATTTATTATCGATATAAAATAGCAACATTTGTCCGAATCTGTAAATAAAATTGAATCTTAAAGGTGGGTTTATGTTTTCACTACGTTGGAAGAAAACTTATTTCTCGTAGATGTTTCGGAAGTATTACAATATGTATCGTGTAATTCACCGTATATTGCACTTTATCCGGTAAATTTCTTCCGCTCCATCTAACGAGAGAGAGGTATACCATATTGGTTTAATAACCTGATATATTATCTTCCATTGCTTCTTACTTGTTGATCCGTAGCATTGACTTCTTTTCAAGTTTTGTAAAATAATATATAATATGTAATTAATTAGACTGTCAATACTTACATTTAAATTATATATTGTAACGTAAACTTTTCTGTAAATAAGTTGTATGTTTAAAGTCCTTTTTAGATTTGAGAAATGTTTCCTTTCCAATACGTTGAACTTCCTAAACCACAACTGAACAATCGTATGCATTAATAATATATGTATGTATATATTATAGGCTATACATATTTATATGCTATTGAATAAATTTATTTATTTGCTCTCTACACTTTTCAGATATTTATGAATTAAAGATTCACGAAGATAATAATTATTGATGATTTATATAATTAGGGGAGATCGGGGCAACTTCGGCATGCGGGGCAAGTTTGTCAAGCGCTTTTTTTTAAAAAACAAATTAAAAAGAGACTTTGGTTATAGGTTAGGCAGTTGAGTTTTATTGGTGGCTTGTTGAGTGTAGTGTTTTTATTGTTCTCCAACAAGCGTAGTTGAATTATCAAGCAAATTTTCATTTTCGTTCAATTCCATATAATATTTTTTTTTCCATTTATATTGAATTGGCAGGTTTTGTTATAATTCCATGATAACGAAAGTTACTTTTCCTGTTAGAAGGATGTAACTTCAACTTATTCACGTGGCCAGATCGTAGCTTGACATTCTGTTCTCAGGGTTGTACTTAATGTTTCGAAATCATGACTAGCGGGGTAAGATCGGCAACATAAAGCCACATTAGAAGCAAAGGATAAAAATCAAACAGATGATAAATGAAAACATGTTTGCATTTGTTATTCATGTATATATGTCTTTGAACTTGCATTTCGTTGTAATAATATTAAATGGGTGTTGGATTTGTATTTCTTTGTTTTAATAGTGAATTCCAACTTATACATTGTTAATAACATAATTTTATATACGTGCCTATCTTGCCCCATTACTGTTGCCCCTATACCAGGGGCAACTTTAATAAAAATAATTAAAATAATTACAACTTTACAAAAAGAGAGAAGTTGCCGATCTTGCCCCTATACCCGGGGCAACTTCGTCAATTTCTCTCTTCTTGTAAAGTTGTAATTATTTTAATTATTTTTATTTCCAAACTGATTTTAACCAGTTCTATAGTAAGGTAACATTCCAATAGACAATATGCAAAGCTTTTTTTTTCAGTTTACAGCAGTATTTATTACACAAAATTTAAGTAAAGCTTAACATGCCGATCTTGCCCCGATCTCCCCTATATAAACTGTTCTGTCTTTCCTGTTTAAATTCCAATTTGAAATGCTATGAATTCCAATTTTTTTTTCGCTTATTATAAAGTTTAATTTTAAACTCCAATTTTTGGAATTTAAAAATTTTTTCACTGTTGGCTATGTGGTTGAGCTGTAAAAATGTTAGTCTACCGCCTAGAGACTCAGATTTCGAATGCAAATCGAGTTCCATAATTTATAATGAATTGCACGAATCGTGACACTGTTTCTATTCTTCGTTTATTGCTGATTTACCTCATTTCGGTTCAGGCTTCATTCTAATGGGCTTTATTTTAACCAGCTTTACAGCTTAAGATATTTGTGTCTTGCGTTGTCAAAATCAATTAGCAAATTCTTCAATGATTAAAGAATTTGTTAAACATATGTGAACATAGATTTACAGCACGTGGCTTATGTAAATAACCAAAATAAAAAAAACAGGTAAATAATACTCGTATCGGAAGAAAATGTCAAGTTGTAAACGGGCAAGTCTGAATTGCTTTGTCAATTTTTTTTCCTCCAAAATATGTAATCGGACTCTCCTAATCTCGATTAGACCAGTAAGTGTAACAATGAGACAGAGAGAGAAAGAATGAGAAACAGATAAGAAGCATGATCTTGGAAAAAAACAATCTCTGGATAATCCCTGTAAACGTTCGATGTCAATTTGATGATCCAATGAGACAAGAGGAATCAACTGTCTACTATAAAGAAAGTTTGTGGAGGCGTTTAAATGGAGAATTGAAGAAAAATGTAGTAAATTTGCATGTCGAAAAGATCAGTCTTCATCGTTGCATTTAAATGGGATTAGTCCTTGTTCGTTGAGTTGAAGAGAGTTTTTAACAAGACTTTTAGAAGTGAACTCATCATAAATGGACTTAAGACGAGTTAATTTCGTACAATTTTCACTTAGTTGAATCTATGGTCTCATTCAAAATTATGAAACTTCGTGAAGCAATTGCCATTTTTAGACATCCCAGTTCGTCTTTTCAGTGTTTGAAGTAACTAATTCAAGCATTGTACTTTGAAATTCATGTACAGTAAGACCCCGCTTAACGCGGGGGATACGTTCCTAGATAACAAAGCGCTAAGCGAAACAGCGTTAATAAATGAAGTCATTTTAACATAGAGTAAATAGGGATAGGGAAACACGCGACCAAAAATAAACAAATTTTACTTTAATTTTAAAGTTATTTTTATATTAATTTATGTTAAATAACACATAAACATACACACACAGAAATGTAAAGTTCGTTAATTAATTAATATGCATCAATGTCCTTGATTTAAACAAATTATTCTTTCAATCACCATAACAGTGTATTTCTAATAATAGGACTTATCATACTGGTGTATAAGATTACGGCAACACAGTCACACAGATTAAAATTGTTTTATTTACAATTACAATTACTTGTTTTATTTATAATTACATGTACCAGGTAATTGTAAATAAAACAATTTTAATCTGTGTGACTGTGTTGCTGTAATCTTATACACCAGTATGATAAGTCCTATTAATAGAAATACACTGTTATGGTAATTGAAAGAATAACTTGATGAAATGTAAAGTTCATTTTTTATGAAGAAGGTCCTGACTTTTCTGAAATTCTTGTTCTTTTGCAATAAAGTCGTGAAGTTTCATTTGTCGCTTTTTCTTTTCTTAAGCAAATGTCGGTTGCAGAAGATCGCATCCAAAACTCCTCGTTTTGCTTTTGCACCCCTTTCAAAATATGGATCATTCGCTACAATTTGATCAACGATTTCGGTTATCTTACCAAACTTTTACTAAGGAAACCTGTATAGAAATATTTTGGGTTCTTCGTTTTCAGAATCACTATTTTCCAGTTCCACATGAAGTCCATGTTCTGCCAGTTCTTCAAGGTCGTCGTTGATAAGGCTCTCGCCAGAAACCTGCTGTAACACCTCAAAAATCTGATTGTCTATATCTTCTAGTCCTGCTATATCGATTACGTCGAGTTTGGTCAACCTAACGATACAGCGATAGGCTCTTCTCGTTGAGAATTCTTGAATACCTTCAGCCATAACTTCTTCCACACTTCGTTCGTGCATTTATCAGTTAATTCTTTCCAAGCGAAGTCGATATTGCTTATTGTATTAATGAAGTTATATTTTTTCCAAAATTGCACCAAACAAACATAGATTTAAAGAAAGTACACCTTTTCGCCACATTTTTCTTATTGGTTCGGATCTCAAATAATCGTATTATATACGAATCAATGAAATGCCGCGATAATTTAAATCGGCGTAAATTTTGAGATTTTTGTAGGCTTCGAGCAGACCCCGTTATATCGAGATAGCATTAAGCGAGGCATAGTTAAGCGGGGTCTTACTGTATTTATTGCTAGTACTTCGATCTGCTGGTTATTCTATAATATGCCCTTCTTTTTTTTCTCTCGATTGTATGCGACAGATTGTCTTGTAGTACGATACTACTCGTTTGTAACATAAATGGAAATTGAATCTTTAAAAATAAACTCTGATTTAGACGAAAATGGTCTGCCTCTCGTCTGTTTTTACAGACATGATCGAACACCCATCAAAGAGAACAGGTTTCTACAATCTTGGACTGAGTTTATCGATTTTCATTAGAAAAATCAAATGTTGTCATCCTGATAAATTTAGTTAATGGAATAGATAAAATAATACAGTTCTCAAATTTGATTTCTGAATCAAAAGTGTTTGTATATTTAATTAATGAAATCAGTTTGAAATTTACAAGAAATGATTATTTTAAGAAATAAAATATATTAAATATCTGTAGCATAAAATAAAAATGACTCAACTAAAATTTTGACATGAGATTTAAAAATATTTTATTCTTTCTTACAGTATATGTAAACTACAAAAAGTACACGAACAAAGCCAAATTAAAACGTAATATTTTCAGTTGTGCGGCTGAAGGATTCAATAGTAGGATCATGAAAGCATGAAAAGATATCATCATATAATATACCTTCATGACTTTTTGAAAAGAACAGATCGATGAAACTATTGTTTTTCTCATACATGTGATTTCATTTTGATAAAACCTTCTGAATTAGATTTAATATATATTAAAAAACTATGAATGGTGTTTGCTATAATTATATTCTACAAAAATATTGTTGAGACATTGTAAGTTAGTTCTTTACCCGTCTCTAACCAAAAGCTCTCTAGGTTAGTTTCTTTGTCTATTTTTTGTATTCATTATTTGTGAATTCTAATGTATTGAAATTAGCAGAATTTCTGCAATAAATTTCCTTCTATAAGTGCCAATTATATCAGCTCTTCTTTCTGTCAATAACTTGATATTGGTATAGCCAAATAACTGGACAGTAGAGGCCGTAAAGACACCATCTTACTATTGTATGGGATCTGATTCGATTCCAGGTCGGCTTATAAATTTTTATGGGCAGGTTGATCCTGAAAAAACAGCCCATTTTTCATCACTCGGATGGCTCCAATGTGGGTTTGACCAAACTCACGGCCAGTAAGGAAAAAAGTTCTAGTGACTGCAGAAAAGTTATCATGAAAAAACTTGACATATGAGCCCTTAATACATTATGGATATGAACAATTTTCGAATGACGATACATACACGATATTGTAAGAATCATAATATTTATTTGTAATGCTTATAAGAAATATAATTTATATATTTTCTATATTATTAGGTACGCTATTTTTAGCTTAAAATTTGTTTTATGATTGCAAATTGATCACGTAACATATAATTTATTTCGTAACTTTTTCGTCCGATGGTTCTTTCTATTTTTCAATATTTGAAGACAAGTTCGCCCAAATAGGGATCACCATTTTTTTCCTTTTGCGTTCTAGACAGTACATTTCCGGCGACCGACCTTCCTTTCTAGGCTACTAGCCGCCAAAAAGTTTTTAAAAAGCCCTTTTAAAATACACAAAAAGATTTCCAATTAAAAAACACAAAGATTTTTTAAAATCAGAACTGGTGTTATACGAACGTCTTTCTTGTTTGTTACCATCTGTACTTTCTCGGGGGTGTTTTTAATCTACATTTTCCAGCGCTCTCTTCTGTGGATAAAAGGCCAAAACACCCCCGAGAAAGTACAGATGGTAACAAACAGGAAAGACGTTCGTATAACACCAGTTCTGATTTTAGAAAATCTTTGTGTATTTAATTGGAAATTTTTTTGTGTTTTTTAAAAGAACTTTTTTAAAACTTTTTGGCGGCTAGTAGCCTAGAAAGCCTAGGTCGGTCGCCGGAAATGTACTGTCTAGAACGCAAAAGGAAAAAAATGGTGATCCCTATTTGGGCGAACTTGTCTTCAAATATTAAAAAATGTAATTTATTTATTTCTAAATGTAAACTGTTACTATATTTATTCTTTCGGTTGTCTCAGCTGCCAGATATATTGAACTAAAACTGAAAATATATGTATAAATATGTAATAGCCATCAGCCTTTATGTTCAGTTTTCGCTTAGATCCCCATTTACGTATTCTATTTATTTGAATTTTTAAAATTTAGAATAATGCACGAATATTTGTATTTAAATTTATTCTGGTGTTTTAAAATATTTTATTCCGAGAGATCTTTGCTTTGAATATCCATGGCCATGTGAACATGATATAACTAACACTTCCGGTCATGTTACGTGTGTATGTAATCAACGTAATCAATTTAACCCGACACGACTTTTCTCCGTTGTAAACAATCTGGTAAAAACTGTATTTACAGAAAAATCGTAAAGGCATTGAAATTATCAATAAATTTAACAAACCATCTTGAGGGATTACAAATTAGCAGCGTGCTTTCCGTAAATTAATCAATTAAATGATGTTATTAACAAGGTAAATAAGCGATCGAAACATAAGAAATGAAAGTTGATTATTAAACATGTTTTCTGCTGGCGTAAACATTTATAAAGGACTTAAAAAATGATAAAATTTTGATTGCAAGAACCTTGAGATTTATTGAAATTCCTAGAAAATTCCAAATACAATTCGAAGAGGAAATTCTTGATAGAAGTATTTGGTTAATATAACTTTGTTGAAGTCAATATATAGTGTTTGTTTAATTCAAGAAGAAAAAATTATGTATGATGTATATTCGTGGTGCCAAACAGCGGACAAGTTTGTAAAGTTTAGAAGTCTTCAAATGGAGTCACCTGTATCTTTTGGATCTGTAATCAACACGGATTATTATTTAAATCTTGCTAAATATTCATAATATATTGAGAAGAGAAATGTTTACAATCTACTAAAAGATAATGTGAGATAGTCACAAAACGGCTAAAAGTATTGATTTAATATAAAAATGTATGTTTTATTCAGAAGATTAATACCACGGCGTGTTCATACAGTACGTGGTCATCATGCAAACATTTATAATTTGGAATTGCAAATTCTTTTCCAACTTCATACAATTTGGATTTAGTTTCTAGTAATTTTCATGTCTGTTCTGCTTTTCACAACAGATGAACAGACCTAATGTGAACTGTTCCTGGTAGTTCCATATCTGAAACCGTTCCTTTGGAACGATTCAACCTGAACTATTCATTTCTCTGTCATTTCTTAATCTGAATTGTGTAAATATGCACATCGCATTAAAACAAACTATTTTTTCTCTTATTCCGTCGTTTGTCTACTTTTTAACCATATAAAATACTTTTAGTTAAGAAATACAGTAATACTATTTTTTAAATTATTTTTTATATAATTTGATGTAAAAACCTAAAAATAAACATTGACTTTCAACTTTCCATCTGCAGTGTTAAATTACACCTACATCAGTTTGTTATTGCAATGAAGTCAAAGTATCAAATTTAAAAGCCAGGGAATGAGAAACTTTATTACTATAACATGAGAACAGAAATACGACCAATGCCACACCCCCTCATAAAGTAAACAAAAGGAGAGAAGATTTATGACCTGCAAAACAAGAGTGAATTCGTGGCTTCTAATTGTTTCCATTTGTAAAACTTTTGTGCTGTCATCTTTCTAGAAAGGTTTTCTGTACTTATTAACAATTATTTTTATGAGACATTGTTCATTAAATTTTAAAATTAACTTGTTAACAATCAACCTTTTTTTAATAAAAAATGCTTATCTTACTTGAAAACAGAGATTCTCAACCCATGTTCCACAAGAAAAAAGAACTCGTTCTGAGTGTTCCACAAGAAAAAGGAAAATAAAAACAAGGTTTTAAAGTTTTTATTGCAAATTTATTTCAATGTACAGTACAGTACTATAGCTTATTACTTTATTCGTAGATAATTCCATGTTTATTGTTTTATTCGATATAATAAAGTTTATTAGTTTACTGCTTCGTTGTTTCGTGGGAATAGTGAAGGTGGAATTATTTATCGATTTTTGAATGTATTGATGCGCTAAGACATCGCGTAATAAAAAGTACACCCATCCCTCGATTTACACGATAGATACGTTCCTAGGAAAATCGGCTGGTGTAACATCACTATCCGAGTTACTAACAGAAAATTCATCAATGTTTCCCATAGGTACTGCTTCACTGAAATGTTGGCTACATTTTTCACTTCGTTAATAAAAGTTGATTTACTTTTAGATGGTACGAAATGATCAGCATTTGCTTACTTCGGCGGGTATTCTTATAAATTTCTTCATATTGACTGAGTGCATTTTTTAGTTTTCTTTGAAATTTCAATGCTCTCTCAGTATCAGGAAATCACTCCACAATCCCTGCCAAAATAGCAAATACAGCACCCATCGACAACACATAATGAAAATGGGCAACAATTTTTTGGACAGAGATCTCTGTCCAAAAAATAAGCTTGCAGTTCTCTATCTAGTCGAAGCCCTTCAGAAATTACTTTTCCGGAAAAAATTTTCAGCTGCATTATTGTCATCATCAGAACTCTACTATTTTTAGTGTTTTTGGGAATGTGATGTAGTACTAAGTCTATAAGATCCGCATCTGAAATTTCCTCATCCTCAAGTAACTCGTCAAAATCTGGAATATCGAAATCATTAAATCCCTCGCCTCCAATAGAATGAGCTATATCTATGATATTAGCATAAACATTTTCAGTTGAACTCACGTTTCTTTCGACTATTACTTCAGGTCATATGACTTCCCGGCAAGAATTTAATTTAACGTTGACATTATTATTTCGGCGATGGCTGATGTGACATTTGTTACACAATTTAAAACTGTAAAATTTTTTCACACCTCAGATAGAGTAAGTGAAGGATTTTCATCCAATTTTTTCAAAACATCTGCAAAGGTTCTTCTAATGTAGTAAGCCCTAAACGCAGAAATTATTCCCTGATCTTGAGGTTAAACTAACGAAGTTGTATTGGGCAAGAAATCAATTTGTACAGTATATTTGCATATTGCAAGCCTAATGGATGACTTGGTGAATTGTCTAGAAGCAATAGAACTTTGAACTCAAGGTTTTTTCTTGTAAATAACTTTTCACTTCAGATAAAAAACCAATTATAGAATTAATCTTCAAATATTGTGCATGTCATCCAGGCTTTTTTGTTGAAACGCCAATACACAGATAGTTTTTCCAAATCCTTTCCTTTCATTGCACGCGGTCTTTGAGACGTATTAATCAATAAAGGTTTCAAAACACGATCGCCTGACACATTACTACAAAGAAGTAAAGTCACCCTATCCTTGGCTGCTTTAAATCCCCCGGCCGATCGCTCAGATTTTGACAAATAAGTTCTGCGCATTTTCTTCCAAAATAAGCCAGTCATTAAATACAATGGTCAGGAACATAGAGCTTTCTTCAATAATTTTTTTCAGTTTTGTAGGATATTCTTTTGCCGATTTCTCATCACCAGAAGCAATTTCACCTTTAAGTAGAATGTTACGTAGACTGTGTCTTTTTTTGAAGTTTTCGGACCATCCTTTGCTTGTACTAAATTCTGTAGTGGATGGAGTTTGTTGCTTTTCTTTTAGAGAGCTAAAAAGATTAATCGCTTTGTGTCTTATCGAATTAGAATACACTGGTACTTTTTTTACTATTATCCTCTATCCAAATTACTAAAGCTTTTTCTACTGCTTCTATTAAATCATCTCGTTTATATGTAGAAATATTTGCGCTTACAGTAGTTCCACTGGCTACACTCTTTCGAATAGAATCTTCCATTCGCTTTATTGTCCTAACTGTCGCCTCATTCCATATTCTTTTGCTATGGATATTGAACCTTGTCCAGATTTTAGTTTGTCCAAAATTTTAATTTTCTTTTCCAAACTAATTGTTTGTCTTTGCTTGAAAATCTTTTTTCTTTCTGTTGACATTATTGGCTATGCAAATATTAAAACAGTATTACAAAATAAATTATTAAAAATACAAACTCTTTTCACCTGTTATTAGAATTCACTTCGGCGTTTCTTTCTTATTCTTCTTAACCTGCGAACGGCTACCAACAGCTTTCTCAAAAACTTTTCTTTGTTTTCATTTAAACACCGTGTAAAAGCGAAACCGTGCAAATCGAGGGATAGGTGTATAAAATGGTGTTCTGCGGCCTCAGACAGGCTGAAAACCACTCCTTTAAAATTTAATAATTCTCTAAATATGAAAGACAAAATTAAATTCTGTTTCTCAGTCGCTACTTTGAAATATTTTGTATAAAAAGGAAGTAGACATTTTTGACACGTGATCACGTGATGCCAATCCTTTAAATTAATAACGCTTATAAATTAAAAAAATGCAAATTTTATACATTAAATGCATTTATAATGATATAAGGTTAATAAATTTATTTATTAATTCAGTATTTTGAATGATTTATACTTTAAATTTTGGACATTTTTCGTTTTCCATTGTTCTGTCTCGCGTGGGACAAAAGAATTCGGTTAAATTCAATGAGATTTTTCTTTAGAATTAAAAAATTACATATGAACTAAATGAAACAGGAATAAAGTATGTAAAAGTATTAGGCCTACTAAATAGAGTAGATTCGAAATACAAATATAATCAACAAAAATTTTAAGTGTTTAAAATGTTAAGACCAGTGGAGCGACGCAGGGGCGCTAGCCAATACATTGGAGTATATAGGGTGCCTTCCCTTTTCGTCTGGGTTGCCCTTTTCCTCATTCCAAAGAGGGCTTTAAATTTCATTATCAACAAATAATAGAAAATTCATGACTTATAGCAAGGCTATTCAGCAAATATAAAAGAAACTAATGAACGACATTTGTCCATTGTCCCATGCAACTACATTCCTTATTTTCAAGGCCAACTTAGCCGCCACTGCAACCAGCATCATCTTGTGGGAGCAATAATAATGCACGATGCACTTTTTTATAGCTTGTGTCCCCCTTTTGATAATCTACGGGCGCCACTGAAGCGGCATAACTAAGATTTCGTTCTGCAGATGATCTGAAAGGATACGCTAAAACATACAATCAGAATGAAGAAAAATTA
Organism: Centruroides sculpturatus; assembly: GCF_000671375.1. NCBI lineage: Eukaryota > Metazoa > Arthropoda > Arachnida > Scorpiones > Buthidae > Centruroides > Centruroides sculpturatus. Next base: position 320,414 of record NW_019385031.1, read on the forward strand.
AGAGTCTTCTACACCTCGTTAAGATGTACTGTACGCAAACACTGGCTGTAGACGCCGCGACCTTGAGAAGTCGCGGCGCGCGTACGTTAGTGGTCACGCGGTGGTTTCTCAGATGCCAACATTTTTTCCCCTCGAAAACTATGCTGTGAAAAAGCATCGACCTGATGCTTTTTTCAATCTAGATGCATGTCATCCGGATTGAAAAGTTAGAAAGAGAGAAATTAGTTGAGAATTATTGCGAAATTTTAAATACAGTATAAGAAATGTTGCAAAATATATTCTGAAATCTCTGTAAGATCCTGTGTGGTCACTAAAGGGACTAATTAAAGACGGACGACGTTAACCTTGAACTGTATTGAAGAGAGAACTGTAGATGAATCCAGACAAACATGACAAGAACTCTATTACTTGACATCTAACACGGTATACCACGAAAACTTGCAGGATTTTACAAATCAAAGCTATAACGTAAGTCTTCGGTGAAATAGAAACATAAAAGGGATGTAAAGTGCTTACCAAAGGCAGAGAGACCTGTCAGTATGGAATATGTCCATCTCGAACTTACAATGTCGTGGCAGACTTGTCACCGACTGACTCGGTAACTTTTTATATATATTATTATTGACAATTGTGTTTGTCCTTAAGTTTTGGAGACGTGGTATATAATAGCATTTGCTAAACATTAAAGATAAATGTATATCTCAAACTAAACAACTTCCCTATCAGAATGAAACAAAGTAATATTACAATAATCATTTGCAAAAAATATAAACAAGCTTTTATTTAAGAAAATAAACCAGCTCTACAATATAGACAAAGAAGTTTATAGCTCTAAACACAAGCGATAAATAAGAAATATGTATTTTTTTCATTAATCAAGTAAACCATCTAAACAATAAAAGTATATGTATTAAAAGCATAACACTAAAAACACTCAATGTGATTAACAATATACAGTAAAATATGTTCTCATCCCATACATTTTGACATGTAACTTAGCAATTGATATTAGTGTTTTCATTTTACAGATGTAACATACCTAATACTAATGCAATAATGTATCAAAAATTAATAAACCGATTACTACCGTACATCTGTGATATTATTTTGAAAGAATTTAAAACAAGGCATATATTCCAGGAATTGCTTCGGTAAATATGTTTGTAAGTTTAATTGAAATAAGCAAAAACAAAGTGCCAGCAATGCATATACTCTTACAGCTCGGTAAACAAAGTTTACTAAACGAAAGTAGATTATTACAATATATCAACTAAAAAAGCGCTCATCTTACAAGATAACTGGTGTTTTCAACACTTGTATCACGAATTACAATAAAATAATAGGATACTCGTAAATTAGCTGTATTGTATGACACCCCATGTGCAAGTACCGCTCTCCTGTTCAACTCTATTTTTCGGCAGCGAAACACTTACTGCTGCGTGCCATCTTATGACTCATACATGACAATTCTCATCATCTCATTTATTTCAAACTATTAAAATGATTTAAGCATATAAACTATACAAATTGAAATTAGTGACTATAAGGAAAACATTCTTGGACTGAAAGAATTAAAACAGTAAAAAAATGTGCAATCCGTTCATATATAATCAAAGCATAATTTTTTTTAAATAAAAGTTTAAATTTGGATTTTTATAGCATTAATTATTCGAATAAGAATTCTTGCACATTTCTATTATACTTGTCTAAATTTCTTTCGAAAAGTTCATTTCTTCTATCATCTTTCCAAATTCAAAACCAAAATACACTTCACAAGTATGCATTATATATTTCTTAAATTCAAAATTTTAACAGGGTTTATACAAATTTACAAAATACAAACTTACTGTACCAGATTTCGACACGAATCCGGATAAATTTCACGCAAATGCTCTTTTTATAAATTTTGTTGCGACTTTCTTTCTTATAATTGTCAACTTCTTTTAAAATTAATTTGACACAATTACCAAGTATTTATAATCAATTAGAAAACATGATTATTGTAAGACTCCTCACAGGTCCGAACTTATCACTAAAAATTTTGAAGTGTTTTGAATATAGAAGAAACTCTTTAAAAGGAAAATATTGTCGGTTAAGTTTACATTACAAAAGGAAGATCTGGAAATCGACCATCTCTGGTTATTATCGGAATTCGGTGCCGTATTAAACGTTGACGTCGACCTCTCTCCTGAAATCTAAGTTGTTCTCAAGTGATTTTTGATGCAGGCAAGAGACCAATAAAAAGCGAGGACATGAGTCCGAAACCAATCGGGACAGGCGATCGAACAAATGTCTGTGTCTCAAGGATCCGAACTGATCCTCTTTCCGCTGCGATAAGAAGGTTACAGAAGGAGCGCTTCGTTTCGTAACATTCTTATCGCAAATACCCAGAAATATTTCTACAAAACGGTTTCTTTCGCATAGTTTGATATTTTTCGAGAATCCGTAAAGTCTTTGACAAAAAACAAAGTTCTTTGTCATGTTCTTTTCGCCAAGATTCTTTTATCTCTCGAAGAAATTCGGCAAGCTCACGATAATTTCCATCGGCCCAATTCGAACAATTTTGTTGATTATGCACCGATCTGAATCGCAAGACTCCAAGCATCGACTTTGCCGAAATTAATAAGGCTGTTCTTCTCGAACCAGGTCCGCGCGACCATCACCTCTACAGATTGATCAGCCTTCAAACTCATCTATCTAGTGCTTCTCCGTCGACCCATCTTTCTCGATCGGACAAAGCGACATAGACGACACTTCAATCAAGAAAAAAATTTGTAGTATTCGGATCAAAACCGTGGATATTCGGCATAATATTGTAAGCTTTGTTACCTAATAAACAGTTCTTTCGTAGAAGCTGAGTCTTGTATCCTCAGTATCCGCCGCCATCCGACTTGAGTGACTGATCTTTTTCACAAAAAAAGAGGGTCGACCGCGTTGCCACAAACGATGTGTGGGCCGTGACGAAATTCATGCAGTACTCACATTATTATTATTATTATTATTTTAAATTTAAATCTCTCTATCAAAGAATGAGGACAGAATCGTTTAAAAATGCTTTAACGTTTCTAATCACCAGATAAAGATTTCCTTCACCTGATAATTAGAAACGTTAAGGCATTTTTTTGTAGTACAATAAAAGTTTATTAATCCGGCACCTATGGGACGAAATGGTACCCAATTATCAACAATGTCGGATTACCAAGCGTTTTTGTATTTCTATGCAAAATTTAATAAGTTAAAGGTATATTCGATGAAAACATTGCAGATGTATATTTTGTATCAGCATACGCAGCTCCATGTTTACAATTTGATTAGAAACACTTTAATCCGTCCGAAGATGATTCAGTAGCCTACATGACTATATTGTAATGAGATTGAAAAACCTGCAAAAACGTTAATGATACGTTATTATACAAAATCAAAATTCACGATAACTCGTACATATATTGTAACAGAGTATTTATTTTTCAGACATGTACCGTATACATACGATTCACAAAAGCTATCTATGCTCTGAGTAGAGAAATCTGTTTTAGGTGTGCTGTCTTTGCATTGTCCTGTGGAAAAGAAAATACATCAGAGTGTGCCGGATTACCGGACATTACAGTTGTCGGGTGCCAGATTAACGGATTCCATTGTAAATCTGAAGCAGGTGTTTTAGTGCTAGTATAAAATTTCTTATTGTTTCGAAAGATTTTGTTGCAAGTATCTTATTCCGAGTAATTTATTGTAAATAATTTATAATTAGATATAAATGTTTATCCGTATATTGTTTTGTTAGAAATTTGTAATGAGTTATTGGGATTAAATATATATTTTGTTCTGAAATAAACAACAAAAGAACGTTGTATAGATAGATACATATATTGTATTAAGTTTGAATGTTAAAAATCAACAGACACGTTCTCGAGAATCTCGAAATGTCAAAAAATATCTTGATACTCAAAATACAAAAATATTGCAATAAAAAAATTCTCTAATCTTCAGAATCAAAAACTGTCCAGAATTCTCAAATACCATCTTAGATTTATTTTTTCATTTAAAGAAGAGACAGGATAGAACAAAAAGAAATACACTAGAGAAATTTCACAAAAAATCGCTGTATAGAATTTTCTTGTTTTTCTCATAAACTTGACATTTTATTTAAATATTTTAAAACTTAAATCCTCATGAGAGAAAACAGAATATATTCTGAATAAAATGCAAATTTTGTTACATTTAAAATATAAACGTGGCAAAAATTTGCAGTCTGAAATTTACAAAATCATATAAAAAAAAATGATATAATGCAACATTTGAAGACACTTCTACATATTATATCCAACAAACATTAACAAATTACCTCCAAAATTTAATTTATGATTATTTTTAAATTGTTAAATATTATAAAAATTTTAAATTATCAGGCGAAATATTTCTACGTTAAATGAGAGTAATTAATATTTTAGTATTAATTTAACACTGACTTTACTTTATACACAATAAAAAGCTTTATTAGAAAGGGAAAAAATAGGAGAATGATAATTATAATTGCTTTAATATTTAATTATTTTATGTACAGTACAGTACATAAATATTTGTAAAAAGTATTTTCTTCGATGTTCAAAAGTAATATCTGCGAATAAAATTACCTTGAAAAGAACATCTGTAGTCAATGTGTCTAGAATTTGATTGTGTAGCCTTTTTTTCTTTTGAAATATATTCTTTTTTTCCACCCTTTCTTTTGGAAAAGTTAAACATTAAACATAGCTATCAAATAAGGCAATACTTATTGTAATATTATTATATTATATATTATATATTTATTAAAAGAGAACAATTATATTAACTTTAGAATAATTGTGTAATGACTAAACATTTTATAAAAATTCGTAAAGTTAATAAACTAACAATATTTGAATAAGTTAATTTTCATAAAACTAAACATTTAAAAATATATTTTTAGCTATAAGCTATAAGCATACAACAGTATAATCTTTGTATATTTATCCACGAAAATTTAGAATAATCACTGTTTTTAATTAATGTAAAGTTTGAAATTACTAATAATTTTATGTAATTTTTAAAAAAAATTATGGTTAAAGTATTGTGTAAGAATTTTAATATTGATAACAGTAACGCTCATATTTGAAGGGTTCTGAGTGTAAAAGATGATATTTTTAGCTTTCTTTGCTCTGCGAAACCTAAGAGGGTCTGTTTTTTAACAAGCTCGTTGTGAGTTCAGTCAGGCCGGGTGGTGAGGAACGAGACCCAAAATATCTACATAGTTCACATCCCTAAAAATTCCTGGGGTTTTTCGATTGTTTGTTTAGTTAAGTTACGGCAATGCGACATGTGGATGCCTTTCATGAGGTCTTTTTAAGGGTAACTGGCCCCTATTCAGGCGTTACAGATGTGGAGAAAACACGGAAAACTCCACGAGGAGCGAACCTACGACTGAACTTCCAGTGTTCAGAGAATTGTCCGTACGTTTTATAAGAACCATTTCCATTCGTACGTTATTACGCGTGCTAACAACTAAACAGAAATATATATTTTATGTTAAATATTACATATATATTCTTAAGATGTTTAATTTTTTCATTTTCTGTAAACTTCCATTAAGGCACTTATCAGTTTTTGCACTAGAAACCTTTATTTATTGAGAACAAATTCATTATCTGAGGAAGTTGTTCTTTCACCATAAGAAAAAAGATGCTCCATGATCTTATTCACATCAGAGTGGGTGATACTGTGATGAATAAAACTGCTCTTATTAATTATCATTGTATTGTATCGGATTGCAGTGTTGAGGTTAATAAAAGAAACTGAAAATTACAACAGTTAAGAAAATATATAAATGATTGCCGATTTTTTCTGCACTCGAAGTGGAGGTTAATTAAGTAGGCAAGGAATGAAGTTCGATAATTTTCAATTATAATACGATATAAAATTTAAATAATAATAAAAGCTTGAAATAAGTAACTGTGGTGAATATGAGAAATTTAAAGTTTAAAAACGGATTACTGTATTATAGCGAATAAAACACTAACAGCACGGCTAATTTTAAAATTGTGTGGCGCCATCTGTTAAGAGATTTATGAAATAATTTCTTTTATAATAATTATTGTAAAAGGCAAAAGCCTTATTTTGGGGTTAGAGAGAGTTTTTAAAAATTGTAAATGACAATAAAAAGTGAAAGTTTTATTAAGTCTGACCTCACACTAGATATGTCCCGAGACTCCCGACTCCTGTATTTTCTTCCTTGACTATAATCTCCAAAATGTAATATTAAAAATGCACCATATATAAAAATATTCTTGCCAGATTTTTTGTCAAATTTTTGCTTATTGTTTTATTTTGCTTGATTATTGTTTTATATTAATTTGCTTATTGTATTATTATTTTTGCGTGTCAAATTTTTGCTTATTGGAGTACTGAGATATGTATAACATGCAGAAGTTTGCTTCTTATTGTTGCTTTTAGTAAGGGGGAACTTTAAAACCTTTAATTTAATCTAAAACAATATACTGTGTTACATGAAGTGGCCTCAAATATTAGAGTCAAATATATATATATATATTTTACTCGTTCCACAAATAATTTATAATTGGATATAAATATTTATCCGTATATTGTTTTGTTAGAAATTTGTAATGAGTTATTGGGATTAAATATATATTTTGTTCTGAAATAAACAACAAAAGAACGTTGTATAGATAGATACATATATTGTATTAAGTTTGAATGTTAAAAATCAACAGACACGTTCTCGAGAATCTCGAAATGTCAAAAAATATCTTGATACTCAAAATACAAAAATATTGCAATAAAAAAATTCTCTAATCTTCAGAATCAAAAACTGTCCAGAATTCTCAAATACCATCTCAGATTTTTTTATTTTTTCATTTAAAGAAGAGACAGGATAGAACAAAAAGAAATACACTAGAGAAATTTCACAAAAAATCGTTGTATAGAATTTTCTTGTTTTTCTCATAAACTTGACATTTTATTTAAATATTTTAAAACTTAAATCCTCATGAGAGAAAACAGAATATATTCTGAATAAAATGCAAATTTTGTTACATTTAAAATATAAACGTGGCAAAAATTTGCAGTCTGAAATTTACAAAATCATATAAAAAAAAATGATATAATGCAACATTTGAAGACACTTCTACATATTATATCCAACAAACATTAACAAATTACCTCCAAAATTTAATTTATGATTATTTTTAAATTGTTAAATATTATAAAAATTTTATTTTTATGCTCTTATAAAAATTATCAGGCGAAATATTTCTACGTTAAATGAGAGTAATTAATATTTTAGTATTAATTTAACACTGACTTTACTTTATACACAATAAAAAGCTTTATTAGAAAGGGAAAAAATAGGAGAATGATAATTATAATTGCTTTAATATTTAATTATTTTATGTACAGTACAGTACATAAATATTTGTAAAAAGTATTTTCTTCGATGTTCAAAAGTAATATCTGCGAATAAAATTACCTTGAAAAGAACATCTGTAGTCAATGTGTCTAGAATTTGATTGTGTAGCCTTTTTTTCTTTTGAAATATATTCTTTTTTTCCACCCTTTCTTTTGGAAAAGTTAAACATTAAACATAGCTATCAAATAAGGCAANTTTCTTTTCTAAAAATCAATGTTTCTAACATCTTATGGGAATTAAAACAGCAACAATTTAAACTTCTAACTGTTTATATAAGTCATAAAAGCCTGGCAATAAAAGAGCCTTTTTTTAGTTTACAGTATGTTTTGGTTTACCAAAAATACGACCCGTGTCTGATATACATCTATTTGAATGGCCCTTTGCTGCGTTTGAGTTTGAGACCCTTGAGACGTTTGAGTTTTCTAACGTATATAACTGAATTTTGTCAAATGTGGTATAATTTGACAGTATGTTTAATATTATTAGATAGCATTTTTTATTAAAAAAAATAGTAAATAGCATCTTCGTTGTGAAATGTTAGTATTGATCCAGATAATGACAAATTTGACGATCCCCACTTTTAGTGCCATCTGTTGAATTTGTTCAGAATTATTTAGAAAACACTAAGTATCTATTTACGAATGTCTTGGCACCTGTTATCGAAATGTTATACTCCAATTAACTATTTATATTGTTTTTCTTTTGGGAAAAATAAAATATGGATAACGTATTTTAATAATATATATAATAAAGTCTTTTTTCTTCTAAATTTTCATTTCTACTTTTTTCTCTTTACTGAAAATCTCAAAAACAATATCAGCTACTAATTTACTCAAACACTAATTGATTATTTGATAAATATTTTTAAGATGAACAAATTTATAACGAAATAAATATTTAAAAATATAAATTCAAATTTTTATTCTATTTTTGCTAAATTAATAGCGTATAGTTGATTTTATATAAGTAAATTTGATTGTTTTACAATGATTATTTTCATTTTACATCGACTAAATTTAAAAAGTTATATATTTATACATTTAACTTACTTTCTAAATTAAATAATAATAATCTTGTATAAACACATAAGCTTAAATAATTTTTCATAAAAATACATTTTATCTTATGTACAGATTTACAGTGAACTTGAAAAACGTTATATTAGAACCTTTCAAATTTTTTACATTTTACTATTTAATTTAAGTGTACTATTTGTTTACATTAAGATAACGCTAGAAAGGAATATAATGATGCCAAATGAGAGAAATATTTTTCAAAACGACAATTCTTTAGGAGATAATACAGTTTGCTCAGGACGTATTTTACGTTATATTTACTGGACGTTACAATTATAAATCATAACGTTAGATGGCGTTTGCTCATCCAAGCTAGTTATGTTGTAAAAATATAACAAACGTAAACGCTATTGAAGCTCTCGCTTTGTTTTCTCCTTGAGATATCGAAGATTATCGCATTGGCAATTAAATAATAGATGATAACTAAAACTAGGATTGCAAAAACATGTACCGAAGCAAAAACAACATGGACGACAAACACCAAGCGCATTACTATTTAAGCCTGCGTAATAATGACGATACAGTGGCATCAATAAAGGATTGATTATGATTAATTCAGCAATTTTATAAAATAAACTTCTAACGTGAAACTTTTCTTATGATTATACTGGTACGTTATGCATAAAGTTATAACGGACGTTTTTATAGCGTAAAATATGTCGAGTGAAAATTCTGTAGTTTTATAGTTCAAAGCTTATAGTTTTCAAACTATAGGGTTCGTCGTCTTATCTATTTCGAATTAAAATCAGTAATAAGTAAACAATGATTCTAAGACAATACTGTACGTGGAAAATATATAGTGATGGCATTTTAGTAATTGATTTATCGTATACTGTACAGGGTGTCCCATAAATCTAGAACTATAGTAATTATGTTGAACTTTGTTTATTATTTTACATATAAAGATTATTTTTACGCGCATGACAACGAACAAGAAGAAACTATTTTACATTATTTTGATAATGGAGACCCACAGCCAGCATAAAGTTACTGAAGAGTTTAACAGATTGCATTCAGATCGCTATAAGTTATGTGTTTGGCAGGAAGATTAGCCTGTTAAACTTTTGATTATATGTTTCTACTATCATACTAATTTGATTTATTCAATTTTACTAAGTGCCATGTTTTACATGTAATCCTATATATAGACTATTATTAAATGCATTAAATAGGAACATTATGTAAATAATGTTCCTATTTGCATTATGCATTATGTAAAATAACAAAATATGAAGAAACTTTATATTCAGTTAATCAAGCTATTGAAGAAGCTGTGTAATAGGAATTTAAACAATTTGACTTAAGCTATACCTGTGTAATAATAAGTGTATAGTAAAAACATTAGACCAGGGTATATATGCCATATAGTAAGCATACTTGCTTTAAAGATGTTTATGTGTGCCAAAGCTTTAAACTTCGGATAACGATATTTAAATAAATTAAACGAATATGTTTTAATTAGAATAAATATAAAAAAGCTAATTGAAAAAAAAGATGATCAGGTGATAAACCGAAAGGATGATTTAAAAAGACAGATGATAAATCGAAATAATATGATGCGTTACGAGCCATATGATTTCTCTTTACCTGCCACAGATTTTCCACCCTGCATTAGACTTATGTCACTAGATGTCATCTTCGCTCTTATAGACAATAAATATGATATATTTAATTTAAAATAAGCGATATGAAGAATTATGAAATAATTTCAATGGCCATTACAATAGTCTAGCTCCTTTCTTCCGGTAACATTAATGGCGCATAGCGTAATGACTGAAAGGTATGGTTGATCCATTCTCTCAGGAATTCATTGTATTTAAAGTACATATATATTTTTACTCTTTTCGTCCTGTGAGCACTCAAATGGACTCTTTTAACAAGCCCATTATGGATTTCTTGTCCCACAGAATGATAAGCTACAACCTTGACCGCTCGGCCATCCGTCCGTTTACATTCGTATTGAAGTGAGTTTTTAACTACCTGAATGTAAATTTTATAATTCAATTATATTTCTGATATTTTCATAATTTTATATTCTTTTAACAAATTTTAAAAATATTAGAAATATTAAATAAGTAAAATATAGATGATTTAAAATTCCTGTGAACTATATCACAAATAATAGTCTATAACATAATATTAAACAATATACACTATAAAACGACAGTAATAATGCTCTAAATAGAAAACTTAAAAGAGTTTTTCTTTAATATAGATCAAGACATCTTAAACTTTTTCATTCGCGACCGTTTTTTAGCAGAGAAAATTTTACACACGACTCCCGTTATATAGGTATGTAAAATAGATATACAAATAAAATCACTTACTGACAATAAGTCATAAAACAATTTATTTCAAAACGATTCTTTGACATACAGTACAAATTATTTTACCATTTATTATCATTTATTAAAGACGAAAGCAAACTGCATACTGATAACATGCATGTCCTTGTTTACGTTTACATAAGAAAGTTAAATCTTGGCCGACTGTTCAATAATGCAGAACGCAGGACCTCCACAACGTTTTTTCGAGTTGACCAACATTTCGATTTCATAATCGTCAATGCTAAAAACGCTGCTTCATTTAAATACATAGCATAAAATTTTACTGTTATCAAATTTTTGTGACCCTCATATTTAATTACCCCTACTTTGGGGTCTCGACTTTGTTTAAGAAGTACCTGATACATATGGTAAGATCCAAAAGTTCGGGGACCTGGAGTATAGTTTCTTGTCTTGAATAGTTGAAACTATCGACTCACAATCACCTTCAAAAGAATCCCTTTGGGTGACGATACGCTTTTTCCAGCGGTCGTACAGCTTCTGGAAGCATTGCTGCAACATTTTCTAATGCTTGATGCAATGCTGCTCTTACTTCGTTTGATGACTCAAAACGATGCCCATGTACAGTACCTATTTCATCAGTGAAAGGGGGTGAATCGCAAGTGGCTAAGTCGGGAGAATAGGCGAGATATGGAAGTACAGTATATTATTTCTGTCATGGAGAAATTCTGACCATTATGGATCAATATGCAGGCACGTTGTCGTGGAGATAATTGTCAGGGAGAAGATACCGTTATCCATTTCGTCACTTATCTGGACATTTTATATCGTTTGTAAGTCCATCAGCCATAACTAGCCTGAGATGTGACGAAGTGGACAATGGTATCTTCTCCATAATAATTTTTTTCTATTATTTCCACGACAACGTGCCTGCATATTGGTCCATAAAGGTTACAGAATTTCTCTCTAGAAATAATGTGTTTTCACATTCTGTCTATTTATCCGACTTAGCCACTTGCGCTTATACCGCTTTCCACTTATGAAAAATCTGCATGGGCATTATTTTGAATCTGAAATGAAGTAAAGAAGCATTGTAACAGGCATTAAAAAATGTTGCAAAAGATGACTTGCAGCAATGCTTCCAGAAGCTGTACGACCGCTGGCAAAGTGTATCGTTGCCCAAAGGGATTCTTTTGAAGGTGGTTGTGCGTCGATAGTTTAAACTATTCAAAGCAAGAAACTATACGTCAGGTCCCCAAACTTTTGGATTCTACCATGTAGATAACTGTAGTATTAATCAAATAATATGTTAATTGTTTTTGTGCAATTTAAAGTTATATGTTAAATATGTGAAAAGTATAAATCGATAATATATATGTAAATAAAAAGTCATTTAATGATTACATCGACAAATCTACATAAGAATAGTAAAATCAATTGTAAACAGTAATTACAGAAAATTTCGACTTTTCATTGTAAAAATTTTCATTTTTTAATATTTGATATTTCAATTTCTTAGTTAATTGCTTAAGGCTTAATATAATGCTACATTCTTAAACTTGAACGTTTATATTTATATATTTATTATTGAGAAGTCATTAGTACCGAACAACTACTGGTATCGAACAGTGTCGTTATCTGGCAATGGGCGCAAGAATGGACCACTAGACAGTCATCTGTTTTTAGCTTCATTTAAGGAAGACATAGAATTGCTACCTCGTATATTGGAAGTTCCGGTTATATTGTTTGGGAGCTGTGAGACATTTTGTTGTTTTTACGGTGTAATCAAATGCTGCTAGATAACTTTGTATAGCTGTTTCATAAATAAGAGAAAAGGAAAGGTTAAGTGTTATTATTTCTGGTGATAGAAATGCACATAGTGTGTAAACACGCCATAAAACATTAATGTGCAATTATCGCATTTGTTCAGTGATACATTTTTATGTCGCGTGACGGTTGGATAATATCAGATAGTCAATCCTTTGACAATTTTGAAGTATAATAATAATTCTGTTAATTGTTTCTGGTGAAGATAAAGAGAAGACGTCTGATGGAAAAGCAAGAACAGTAAATAGATGGAGGAAGACATGAAAGTAGCAATTGAAAGTGTTGTAAGTGATAAGGAGTGTGAGTATACGTAAAGCAATTGAACAGTTTTCGCCAAGAACATACTATGTAATAAACTGAAATTGATTTCCAAAACAGAAGAGACGAAAATCAAACCAGTCATGGGAACATTTAAGAATATTTTTCCGAAGAGCAAGAGGAACAATTTTACAGCCATTTTAAACAATTGGATAACTTGCTCATGCCACTAAGCAGGAAAGAAATTGCCTAAATTGGAATTTAAGTTTGCAAAACATTTACAATTAAGCAATTGATTTAACAAGAAAGATCGTTCAGCTGGTAAAGACTTCAACTATCATTTCGTGAACAAAAATTTGGAAGAATGAGACTGTCCGATATATCCGCTAATTTTTGAAATGTTAAAAATGTAACATGTTGCAAAAGTCGAAATTACATATATTTATTATAATTGTTTTCCCATAGGCTTCTGTCATTAGACTTTCTTGGCTTTTTCGGGAAACATAACAAGAAAAAGTATTGAAATCGTGTCTACTTTGACCATCTGAGATTTTATTTGCAAATCTCCACGTTTTGAGAAATCGTGAATCCAAAGAAGTAAAAAAAAAAACGGCAAAAAAAAATTCTGTGGATTTCTGTGTGTTGGCGTCTATTTCGTTTTATATCTCAGCATGGGGTAAATATTAAGAAACGAAATTTGGCATGGTAACCTATATATAAGAAATATTGATGGTATTAAATTTTGAGGATTAAAGGTCGAGGGGATGAGAAAATAGAGGAACTCATGTGTCATATCTCCAGAGGGATGGGACTTAATGATTTTACTCGTTATTATCATTTACAATTTTTTAAACCTCATCACTGCCCTTAAAATTAAGCTTTTGCCATTTAATAATAATTAACTACATTAAATTTTTTTACAACAAAATCTCATAACAGATGGCGCCATACACTATTTTGCTTATTATGATTAATAATATGAAAGCAAAAATTATTTTACAAGTAAAATCTCAAAAGAACCGGAAAAGTTAAGCAACTTGTTGTTGAATTTTTTAACCAAAGGTCAGTTTCCAAACCTGGCACCATCATTTTCCACCAAACCACAAACTTGTACCTCCAAAAAACGTAGTGACCAGTACTGCACGACTTTCTCTTATATAAATACTATTTATTTTACATATAAATAAATATATATCGCATTATAATATTTTTGTTCAGTAGTTATCATGAGATTAATTAAGAAAAGGATTTATATAAATTAAAAAATTTACTGTATTACAAAAGAGAGTATGATACTGTGTAGATGATCAAAATATAATAATTTTTATGTGATAATATGATAAATAAAGTGCTTCATATTTCATAAAATATTTTATCATCGAACCTAGATTAATTTACATTAAAATATATACAGTATATATATTATTAGATCAAGGCGTATTTGAAATTCTGACAGCGTGGTAACGTAATACTTCGCAAGAAAGAATATGATTGAATACTGCTCTATAGATTATCGAGTTTCGAGTTGGCTGTGTAACTTTACCAATTCAAATTTGAATGTGACAATATGCTTATCTATAAATTCACGTGCATGAAAAGAATTTCTTATTTTTGTCTTTTTTTTACTTTTTATTGATTTATAAAATATCTATCTCAAGTATTTTCGTTGTAACTAGTCACTATAAATGACTTTTATCGCGTTAATAACACGTGAAATTAATTAATGAAAATTGTTTGATTACTATTTTCAATTTAATTTTTTAAATATATGTTTTTTATACGATTTTTGTTAGCTTGCCATTTCTTTTTTTATTATTAAATAAAATGGGAGAAATAAACTAACTCGACAGCTTGATTAATACTATTCCGGCTGTTATATATAACAGAGGGAAAGTATGGCGATCCGGCAAAGAATGGCCCCCCTTCAGATTTTTACATTTTTGGACTCGGGAAACCTTGAAACGTAGAGAAATGCATAAAATTTGGTTTTTTTTTTTCCTGCATGTATGAATGTTAATGTGTGTGTGTGTGCGCGTGTGGAGAAACGATTTTGTTCATCCTGTTTGAAGTGTAATAGATCCAGCCTCATCTCGACGACTTTAGGATTCCGAGCCGAATGCTCCCCGACGAGTCGGTAAGTAGTTTTTAGTACTTCTCTCTGTCCTATCCCTCTTCCTACTTCCGCTGGAAGGGCGGCCTGCACTGTTTAAACGCACAGTGTATTCGCTGCCTGACCAGCAACCACTTTCCTGTCGCGGCGTGACCACTTGTCACGACGCAACGTATACTTCTTCTGCTTCCCAGGCTTGCCTGAGTAGTAGATCTCTCTCCTCTTCCCCGCCCCTCCTTGGTCGGCTGCTTCGGCACCCCAGGGGGCATTTCCACTCTATTTCACCTTCCTTCCATACTGCACATTTGGTCTATGGCCTCCACCGGCGACTGTACGGAAGTCACCCTTCTTGTGCCTTTGCGCCCTCCGTACCACTGCCCACCATGTATGCCATATTATCGAGATTACGTCGACCACGGCGGCCTAGCCCGGCACCTCCGCCGCGGCCACAGAGGCAAATTGAACTTTGAATGTCGTGCTTGCGATAAACGCTCCGACAAGCTCAAAGAAATAAAGCTTCACCAGTCTAAGTCCACAAGCTGCTCCAGCCAGATACCGACCATCTCGCCTAACAGCACCAGGGACCCAAAGCAACGCCAACGTGTACCCGTCGACCCTACCAGGCTACGACCCTACCGGTCAACACGCAGACGGAATGCAGCCTGCCCAGCCCCCCAGGACAGCAGCTGCATCGACGCCGACCACAGTCCGCCTCTGTCGCCAACCAACAACCAAGTAGCCAACCCTACTCCTGGTCAATCCAGCTCCCTGGCGTGCCCTGACGACACATCTGTCACCCCTCGTGACACCGGCAGCGACATCACTCCACCGCTCATCAGACGTCCTCGCCGCCGCCGCCATCGTCGCCCTTCCACACAAGTTCCTGCTGCTGTTACAGGCTCCGGTACCCCTCCTGGCACCAACACCACCACCAATGCCAGCCCTACTGTCGACGCCACTCCTTCAAACGAGCCAGCCACCCAACCGCCGGCCGCTGTCGACCCCATATGCCAGCCAGTCACTACCACCTACTCTGACAACCAGCCCGCCACAATGGCCGCCTCTCCAGATGCCAGCCAACCTGCCGCCAGCACCACTGCCAGCCCCCCACAGTGGGTCACCGCCTGGTGCGAGCGTTTTGACTGTGCCATCGACGAAGACATGCTGGAAGTCATGGTGAATGACCTCACCTACCTGGCCCAACGCATGTCCCCTCGACAGCCAACACAAACCAACAACTACCAACGTCAACCTCGTCATCCTACTGGCCAGCGCAACAATGCCAACAGGCCCCGCAGGTACAACGCCGCCGAAGCAAGCAGAGTCCAGCGGCTCTACCGTGCCAATAAAAGAAAGGCCTTTGAAGAAATCACAAGAGGCACCAGCAGATTCTGCCAGATCGGTAAGTCCGCTCTCACTGATCACTTTAATGCCATTAACAGCCAACCTTCCGGGGACTCGGGACCCACCAGTGACCAGCTGCCACCACCCCTCCAACCAACGAGCGACGACCCCCTCAACTGCACCTTCACCCCTGTTGAGGTCTCGTCTAAACTCGCCAAATGCCACAACACAGCGCCGGGCCCTGATGGCGTCCGCTACTACACCTGGAGACGTCTCGACCCTCAGGGCCACATCCTTGCATTGCTGTTTAACGCTGTCCACCGCATTGGAGCCATCCCATCGGCATGGAGAACCTCGACCACAATCCTCCTCCACAAGAAGGGCAGTCACGACGACGTCCGCAACTGGCGTCCTATCGCTTTAGCAAACACCCTTGGTAAGATCTACGCCGCCTGCATCGCTAATCGCCTCCTGCGCTGGTGTGAAGAGAATAACACCATTTCCACCGCGCAGAAAGGCTTTATGCGATTTGAGGGCTGTTCCGAGCACACATTTGTGCTCCAATCCATCATTCAGGACGCCCGGCGTAGAAACAAAGAGTGCCACGTGGCGTGGTTGGACCTTGCCAATGCCTTTGGCTCGGTCCCACACTCCACCATCCTCTCCTGCCTAAAGTGGTGTGTCCTCGGCCCGCAGTCCATCTACCGTATCCAGCAACTCCTATCTGGCTGCCATACCCACATCTGTTCCTGTACCGGACTTACGGACCCCATTCCCATCCTTGCAGGGGTCAAACAGGGCTGCCCCCTCAGCCCTATTCTTTTTAACATCGTCGTGGAGCCAGCCCTCCGTCTGCTGTCCGGCCTACAAGTTGGATATTCCCTACATGGCAACTCTGTCTCGGCACTTGCCTATGCCGATGATATAACCATCGCCGGCGCCACAAGATCCGGACTACAATCACAACTGGACCTACTGTCTTCCTGGGCCCAACATAGTGGCCTCTCCTTCAACGCCACTAAATGTGCCACCTTGTCTGTAGCAAACAAATATCACTGCTCTAACAGCTCCTCCAGCTTCAAAATACAAGAAGCCTGCATCCCGCAGCTCAAAAAGGAAGACCACTACTCCCATCTCGGTATACCAACTGGTTTTACCGTAGGCACAACAGCTGAATCAGTTATAGATGGCATCCACAAGGACCTCAGACTCGTGGACACCTCATGCCTCGCCCCGTGGCAGAAGATTGACTGTGTCAATACCTTCCTACTGCCACGATTAACATTCCATCTCACCCTGGGCAACACACCAAAAAAACGCCTCAACGACCTGGATAAAACAGTTAAACGCTGCATCAAACGCTGGATGCACCTGCCTCAACGCGCCTCACCTGAAATCATCTACATGCCCAACTGTCAAGGCGGGGCCAACGTAACACCGTGCGGCATCCTCGCCGACATTGCACAGGTGAGTCACGCCACTAACCTTTTCTTATCCAGAGACCCCACCATCTCCAACCTTGCCACCAAGACGCTCGAGAAAGTCGTGGAGAAGCACATAAGACGGAAACCCACCGGCCAAGACCTATGCACATACCTCACCGGGTCCATGGAGAACGAGTTTGGGAGCGACCCATACGACGTCCCCTCCCTCTGGACCCGCCTAAGAATGGCAACACGAAGACTGAGAAACCGGATCGATCTCAACTGGCATCCAAATGAAGATGGTACCCTCACCCCCTCTATTGATGGTAAGCCTATCAACAAACCAACGGCATTCAGCATCATCTCAACGGCCGTCAAGACCACCTTCCTCGGCTCCCTCCTTCGAAAGCCCGACCAGGGAAAGGTCTTCAAGCTTACCGCTACCAACAAAGACAGCAACCACTTCTTGCACGATGGAAACTACATCAGATTCGCTGATTGGCGATTCATCCATCGTGCGAGACTTAGTGTCGTCCCTCTCCGTGGCCTTCGTCGCTTCGGAAACACCACCCAACGATGCCGTAGATGTCAGCGCCACCGTGAGACACTTGCCCACGTGATCAACCACTGCCCGCCAAACCTCAGCCAGATCACGAAGCGGCATAACGCGATCCTCAACAGACTTATCAACGCCATCGACCGTAGAAACCTAAGGATCTACACGAATCAACAGATTCCCGACTTCCACAGCACGTGCCGTCCAGACCTGGTGGTAATAAACAACAACCCTAAAACAGCGACTATCGTCGATATTGCCACCCCATTCGAAAACGACGAGGACGCTTTCAACCGTGCCAGAGAAGAAAAGATCCGCAAATACAACGACCTCGCAGCCCACTACAGACACAAGGGCTACGACACTTACATCGACGCCTTCATTGTCGGGGCCTTGGGGGGCTACGACGCCGCCAATGAAGGTGTCATTCAGCGATTAGGCATCTCCCGGAACTATGCCAAACTTATGAGACGCCTAATGGTAAGCGACTGCGTAAAGGCCAGCAGAGACATTTATACCAATCATCTTGGCCCTCGCTACCAGAACTGAACTGCAATCTACAAACTCTACTTCGTCCGCTGTATTGTAAATCGTCGGCTCTATGCCCATGTAAACGCGTACTCCGATCTACTCTGTAAATTTGACAGGCTACGAGCCCATGGAACGCGACCAAATCCATTGTAATATAGCAGGCTATGTGCCCATGGACCGCGTCAGGGGCTCTGCCCCACTTACATACCTACCTTTTACCCACTTATACTCTCACTTGCCGGCCAAATGTGCCCATGTTAATACTCACTACCTAACCGGTATTTATCTTGTAAATATTTTATTGATATCAATAAATGGTTTTTAGCTCTGTGAGATATGCAGTGGGTCACTGGTTAAGTCTGCCAATTGACCACTTACTCTGCACAGGCTGGTAAAACCCGATCTCGGGGTCTGTTGGATGGCTAGGAGGGCAAATTCGAATGGGGAGTGCGTCGGAAAGTCGGCAGGCGTCCTTAATTGACAGGAGACAGGTCAACAGAATAACAAGCATTTATTAATTAATAACACTGAGTTACAAAAATACTAAAGCTAAATGCTATTATATTAAGTATTTACAGAAATTGGCGATTACGTTCTTAGCTATGTCGCTGCCCTAGTTTCTAGTTTAGAGAGAGAGCGCTTTTATAAAATCTAACCCCTAAATACCTCTAGGTGGAAGGGAGAGTTGGCGAACGTCGTCTGTATGGAAGGGTGTGGTGTCTTCTATGTCTTCTCGACGGGATCACAGTCCTTGGCATGGAGATCGACGAACACAAGTACTAAGAATACCTTCCGTGTGCGGACACCCTGAGCTTCCGGTGATCTCCCCTTTTATATCTTTTTGTGCGAGAGCTGACACGTCATCGACTCTTGTTGACGATGACGGTGCATTCTTCACACTTAAATGTAAACTTCCTCAGCTAGTTGTTACACAAACAATGAAATCCGATATAGTTTAAATTCCTCGGGTTTTTTCCGAAGTCAATTAACAGAAAATTTAGAATTTTAAAACGCCCGAAAAATCCGCGAGCTCACAAATAACTCTTATGCTTTTCGTCGAAAATTTCTGAAATTTGGCAGGGAGGTTTGTTTATTAGGGGTATTGATGCTGTTAAATTTTGGTAATTTAAAAAAAAAATCGAGGGGTGAGTTGATAAAAATGTGTCGTGAGTCATATCTCGACTAGGGCCGGACTTAATGACAATTTTACTCGTTATTAGCATTTACAATTTTTTATAAAAACCCATCTCTACCCTCAAAATTAAGTTTTTTGCCATTTTATAACAGTTAAAAATACAAAAAGTTTTAAAATAAAATATCATAACAGATGACTCCACCAAATGTTGCTTGTTCGTGGTAATTTTTACCGTTCTTCTTAAAACATTTGATGTTGCACAATTTTTACATTTGACTTATTTCATTTAAATACTCATGTAAACGTTCACTATACAATATTCAACCTTCTTCTCTTAATCTGTGACTATTTTCTTATTTTATATGTAATTTTGTTTTATCTTATTAATATTTTTTCCGCTTAATTGTTTGTTATATGTATATTTTTTCTTTTGTTATAGCTTTTAAGGATGTTTATTATTATTGTTTTTTATTTGGAGGAGGAAATTAGTTCTCCAGTGACATTTCGTATTCTATTTGTAAAAATATTTTAAAATATTAAATTATTAATATATTTTCTAGATTTTTTGCTTTGACCAGTCTTCGATCTGTTATGGATTTTAATGTTATCAAGAGATGGCTTTTTTAAGGTATAAGACCTTTATCTTAGACTTTCTTTGTGGTACTTTTGTGATGCGAAGATTAAACTACTTAGCAGTGTATGAACTTTGTCATATATCTATATCTTCTATAGGCCAGTCTGCTTGTTATTTAATAAATTAATGAAAACATGAACGAAGCCCACATATTACCTATTTTATAACATAATTCCTATACAGAGATTGTGCAAAAACAGGGATGAAAAAAATGCATATTTTTTCAAATTTGTAACAATTCTTTATGGACAATATTAGTTTTATATATATTATTTACAGTTATTCGATCTATATATATAATTTTAATAAGAATAATTCAATTAATCAATAAATCAATTTTAAAAAAAAAAACGTTTTAACTTAAAGTAACGAAGAGTAAATTAGTAGCTATAAATTTTCTCAAAAGTAGAGACCTCGTAGACCATTTTGTTTCGCAGACATCAAAGGTTAAACTTTGACGTCTCTTAGGACAAAATATTTGATTTTTCGAGATTTTGGATTCTTCTGGTAATCTACTGGAACTACTTTTTTCAATGGACCATTTACTTTTTCGATAATACACGAGTTATTTTAATATCCTTCCTTTCAACATTTTAAGCCAGTGAATGAATGAATTTGGCCAATATATATTTTTAATAGAAAGAAAGAATAAAACAGCATATACATATAGGGAATTTATAATTAATAATTATTATAGAGATAAATAAATTTATTATTTGATTTTGTATAAAATGCTTCATATTTCAAATATTAATTATTAGTATATAATAGTTAATTATTAATAAGAGAAAGGCGAAGAGTATTTCCAATTATTTGAAGTTAAAAAATATCAATAATAATGATTTTATTAATTTAAATTCTATTAAAAAGTATTATATGTTTAAAATTATTTGCTCTCTTAATGAATGTTCAATACTAATATATTTGTCTTTATACTGTATTTTAACAGACTAAATTTCATATAATGATTAATTATTGTTTGAAAATTAGCTTAATCAGTTAAAACTTATTTATTTCTTTTATAATAAATATTCATAGATATTAATTTGAACAAAATATAATTTAAATTCCCATAACTTCAGCTAGCTAGCTTTAAAAATATATTTCCTTAAAGATAAAAGATTTTATTGTTATTTATATTATTCAAAATTCGATGATATTATATTTTAAATTATGAAATTGGTAATGAAACATTATACAGTAATATGCTACAGTTGGGATTTGCCTACCAATAAAGNGTTCTAGAAACAATAGAAAGTTGTAAGAAAGAAAAAAAAAAAAAAAAAAACTATTCTTTTTGCATCATAGTAATAACATACAGCTTTTTATTATTATTGTTTCAATTCTCGCACTAGAGAATTTGTTCTCTTCGATTTTATTGAATTTTTCAAAAAATATTATATTTGAGGCAGAGCTTTAGCAAAGCCTTTTCTTCGTGACTTAGAGCATTGTGTTCGTTCTCAAAATCTGTTCGATCGATTTTGATTAAGCTTTGCCATTTTCCATTAATTGAGACAAGGAATCCAAAAATGTAATAAAAAAATAAAAGTCCGTGACTTCGTTTTCGAGATATAAGGTCGTAGCAAGAGCGCGCGCGACAAAGCGATATCGATTTAATTGCTCACTTAGTCGTAAAATGTTCCGCAGTCGCTAGCACGCCTTCTATGAGCTTATAGAATTGAGTTCGTTCAATTCTATAAGCTCATAGAATCAAACATTTCTCTACCGCGATACGACAAAGTCGCGCTATGTCCTAGTTAAAAGATAAAAATACAGAGAAGCCCGTTTAAAAGAGAACGCAATGACACTGGTCAGACTTTCATGAAGACATAGAACCACCATTTTCCAGAAATTACGAGACATATTCGGAAAGTAAAGTTAAATGGCCAGTAGAAATCCGAGAAAACATATTTTTTCACCGATTTCTGCACTTCCATGTCTGTTATAGTCTGAATTATGTGACAGAAGTCACTCGACTTTAATTGCATCATCGTTATGCTTACAATATGTGTTTAAAATGACCATATAAATTTATAATCCCGCCAACTGCGAAATTCGTTCAGTGATTGGATTCCTTTACACGAAAGGAGAAACTGCCACTGATATTAATCGGAAATTTGTTTCCGTTTATGGCAAAAATGTTATGGATAGGCAACACCTGACAAAATAGTATCCTACTGAGCGATACCGCCCGTCCACACACTGCTCGCGTTATACAAGAATTGTTGCAGACATTCGAGTGGAAAGTTTTAGAACATCCATCACAATGCCCAGATCTTGCATCAAGAGATTATCGCTTGTTTCCGAAGTTGAAGGAGCAACTCTCTGAAAACAAATTTTCTGACAACGATGTGAACCTCATCGTTACAGGGGATACGGGAACGACTTGATCACGAGAGCGGGCGGGAGATTTCCATGACGTCAGCATCGAGAAACTCATTTTCTAGCACATCAAATGCATTGAAGTCTGTGATAACTACATTGAAAAATAAATAAATACATGTTATAAACTTATTATTAGTCACTCTAAAATTAAAATTTTTTAGAAATGTTTTCTAGACTCTGTATCTTTACTAATGTGCCTCGCAAGTTGCTTGAAGAACTGTTTTCTTGTGTCTTATTAACAGACAATTTCAATTGTTTGATGATTTAATATGCAGTTTTTTATGCTAATTCCACTATATGTAGCGAAATTTAATTTGCTTTCACAAGTATTTCACATTTTAGGAGTTTTAAAAATATCATTCAGTTTATTTATATGACCATCCCTTATAATAATAGTTGCAAATTAGTCATACTGAAGAAAGTTAACTTGTTCATTTGTCTAAAATGCTTAAAATAATGCAAACACAAAAATTATTTTAATTCATTGTCATTTTCATTAAAAATAAAAAAATGATTATTTGTTTCTTAAAACAATATTTTTTGTTTTAAAAAATTTTAATTATAGTGAAGAAACAGTTACTGTATTTCATTTTTTTTGTTTTAAAAGACTGCACTTATAATGAAGAAACAGTTACTGTATTTCATTTTAATTGACTTTAAAGACTGCACTTATTATTGATTAATATTTGAAAAATTTTATTTTAAGAGGGAAGGGAAATTGGTGGCCATATTAACTTCATATGCTTTTAATATGGTACAAAGTTAGACTATTGGAAATTCAACTTTTTTATAGTTTCGAATGAATGAAATGTCTGAGTATTATCTCATTACCAAAGAACTAAAGTACATTGCCCCATAAAGTGTTATTGAAAATGGAGCCAGGAATATTCTATAAAGCTGAGCATGGATCCATTCAGTTGCCTCATATAAATCTTTTAATTACATTTGTTACTGTATTTAAATCCGGTTATTTTAAAAGTATTACATAAAATTTACAGAAATGCAATGTTTTTGTTTTTATTCTTTAAAAGAAAAAAAAAATGAACTGTTTATAGAACTCTATTTTAAAATCATTCAAATATTTTTATGAATTATTGACGAAAATAAGGATTTTAAAAATTTCCTTTATGAAATTCTTATTTGTTTTCTAAGCTGCAATACGTGGTAAGAACTTATTCTGAACATCAGTTATTCAATACTGTAAGGCAAATCTTATTTGTAACAGGAATTTATATATTAGAATTTCATCAATTTTCTTTTATTTACAGAAAAATAACCTTTATCTTTAAAAAAAAACATTAATATTCGAATACTTTATTCAAAAATTTATAAAAGAAAATAAAGAATATGCAAAGATTTAATTATAATAAACTCTTAAAAATCCAATATTAAGTTTTTAATATTTAAATGCTTGTTATTTAATAAATTAATGAAAACATGAACGAAGCCCACATATTACCTATTTTATAACATAATTCCTATACAGAGATTGTGCAAAAACAGGGATGAAAAAAATGCATATTTTTTCAAATTTGTAACAATTCTTTATGGACAATATTAGTTTTATATATATTATTTACAGTTATTCGATCTATATATATAATTTTAATAAGAATAATTCAATTAATCAATAAATCAATTTAAAAAAAAAACGTTTTAACTTAAAGTAACGAAGAGTAAATTAGTAGCTATAAATTTTCTCAAAAGTAGAGACCTCGTAGACCATTTTGTTTCGCAGACATCAAAGGTTAAACTTTGACGTCTCTTAGGACAAAATATTTGATTTTTCGAGATTTTGGATTCTTCTGGTAATCTACTGGAACTACTTTTTTCAATGGACCATTTACTTTTTCGATAATACACGAGTTATTTTAATATCCTTCCTTTCAACATTTTAAGCCAGTGAATGAATGAATTTGGCCAATATATATTTTTAATAGAAAGAAAGAATAAAACAGCATATACATATAGGGAATTTATAATTAATAATTATTATAGAGATAAATAAATTTATTATTTGATTTTGTATAAAATGCTTCATATTTCAAATATTAATTATTAGTATATAATAGTTAATTATTAATAAGAGAAAGGCGAAGAGTATTTCCAATTATTTGAAGTTAAAAAATATCAATAATAATGATTTTATTAATTTAAATTCTATTAAAAAGTATTATATGTTTAAAATTATTTGCTCTCTTAATGAATGTTNTCAATACAAATACAGTATTTTGCCACGTAATCATCCGCACGTACCGTAAATCATTATTTAAACATACGATAATAGCAAGCTTAAACTTAAAATTGTATCCAGTTTAAATTGATATGAAATTTTATAGCTGTCCGGTATTATGCCATCGACTGTTTTAAGAATCCAATCCTCTATCCAATCCAATGGCATATTGTTGCAATCGGATCAGCATCAATTTCAACAAGTGTTAGAGAGACGATTTCCAAGAGATTTTCTGCTCAGTAGATTCAGAAACCGAACTTGTTTCCTTTTAGATTTTTCTTATCGACTTCCGATAGACTTCGTGTATGGTCCTATTTGCCCTCTCCTAACATGTCGATATCTTATAATCCCGTAGCAATATTATCAACAGCTGCATTAAAGCTTACTTAAATTAATCTCCGTGTTTAGGAGTTATAGGAACAACGCTTAAATCTATATTATTTACGTTTTTTAAACGTACGAAACGAAGCTTAATTAAACGAGTGTAATTTACTAATATCTTCTCGTGTAATATGTGACAAGATTTATAGATTTATAAATATAATATATTACTCAAACGTTATTAGAAGATATGAGGACAGTGATGCTGTTTTGGGATAAAGAAAATATAAGTGTCATAAATCTCGATTTCAGTAAAGTGATATAACGCTTCTGACCTTTGTACCGTCATTTTTCAATGATCGGTCGAGAAAAGACAGTTCAAAATTCATCCTTTGAATAAATAAATATTTTGCTTTACGTTTCTATAATTTTTACTCATATTAGCGTCAATTAAAAATTAAAAATATGATTTCAAACATGATTAATTTTACATGTGGAGCGGAATAATATGGCGTTTAAAACACTTACACGATTGCAAATGCATAGGTTTAATAATTAGGATTTATTTATAATAAGAATTTTAAAGGAAAAGTACGTAGCTCCATCTCGTGCACACTTTCAAAAGTATTTATAATGTTATACATATTTATACAGGAATTGGAAATTCGCTATAAAACGTGTAAACACGATATATTATATTTAAACTGCGCATAAAAATTAATTTCAAGTTTTATAAATATGTTCTTTAGGCCGAAAAAACGTTTGCTTAATTAATCACAAATATTTGACAAAATGCGAGTCAACATCTTAATAAAAGAATACAACGAAATTACAACTGTTTTCCTTAATTCCTATCATTTTACTTATATAAAATTTACTTATAACTTATTCATTTTTCTGCCGAGTTGTACATTAATGTCAACTTATTACGTGCAAAATAAGATTTCGATTTCAAACAACGAATAATTACACATTAGATAAAACCCGAAAAACCATAAAGTGAAGTTTTGTTTCAACGCTTGTTCTTCGACTTTTCTGTTCTACATCTACGTATACAAAATAGGATTAAAGTTACATATGTTGTGCGCTGCTGAAGGTGAAAGCTAAAGACAAAATATTGATTTCTTTGCTGATATTCACCTTTGCAGTTTCTCTTTCTCTACTTAATAAAATTAATTACGTTCTATTAGTCAAAGCTGCGAAATAAATTGAAATGAAAATCTTCAATGTTAAATCTATATTTTCTCGTGCGTTTTTGTTTGAAAATGACAGTGAAAGCACTAAAAGTAAAATTTGCAAAATGTATTTTTTTAATATATTTTTTCATTTCTGTTATTATATAAAGTAGAATTACGAACGTTAATTATTGAAAAATTAAGTTTAGATTATATCGATTATAATCAAGTCAACTCTTCCTGAATAAACTAATTATATATATTTATTATAATGTGTATGTACGAGTGTCAAAATTTGGATAAGATCATTTAAAAATAGGTTGAGATATCGCTTTGTAATATGTAAATAACAATTTCTTTGTTTTGTATGCATTATTAAGAAATTTGCTTGTAAAAGTTGAGTTTAATTATGTAAAAGTATTATATATCGATTAAAAATATTCAACTTATCTTGAATGGCTCTATATACGTTTATCGGTGAATTAATTACTTGTTAATGATAACATATAAATAACTGTAAAAAATAAATATTTAAGCCATATTGAACCAAATTCAGCCTAACAGATACTTTCTAATAAGACTCTCGTTACGTTATTTGTTGCCTCTTTCGTAACTCACTGTTAGTAACTGACCTATTTCCCAGCGGTTTGCTTAGATGAATTTTATTGCTGTTTATGTTTCGTTTCAATCGACTTTCCAACTTTATTTTTATTGAACTAAAAACGAACCTGAAAAACCACTCTCCATTTTACTATTAGATGAAGACAAACTATCCCAATAATATTGTGAATTGTTCATGCGTCTAATTGACAGTTTAGACACGAAGCTAACAATAACACTCTTAAATACTTAAATATATTATATTTAATATAGTATATACATCGTAAAAATTTGTTTAATTTGTACGTTCTTTATTAATTTTAATAAATATTAAACGAAATTACAACTAGAACTTTCATTAAATTTAAATACTAGTCAATATTTAACACTGGAATAATGTCAATTTAAAGGTCTGATAATTGAAGATATTGAAAAGACTCATTTAAAGCAATCCGAATACGTCTTAAATTTATAATAAAGATGCATTTGTTCTTTTGTTGCATTTTCAATTAATTCTTCTAAAAATAAGGTCGTCTCGTAAATTTTCTCTGTTTATTTCTTTGTAAAAAAAATAAAAAAACTTCATTTTATATATAATTTTGAAAATCGTCGTCTATTTCTTCGAATATAGAAATATCATCTGGAGTATCAAAGACAGAATCTTAGCTGCTTAATACAAGAGCAATAAAATGCTATTATATGTCAAATATCACAAACATCTCATCTGTCAAAGTTATAAGGTTTCTTGTAATTGAGACATAAAAGAAAATTTTCTCTCCAACTTGTTTTCTACTTTTCCTAACCACACCGATTGCTACAACGTGATTTATATAACCTGAACCGAGAATTATCAAAGTGGCATTTTTACCGAACAATCGTTCAGAAGAGATTGTTACACATCTGATACAATACCATAAGTTACGCTACACGTCACCAAAGCCCTCGAGCTATACATATTATTGCACGCCAATAAATTACCATTGTGCGATTCGCTTAATTTACTTAGCGGAGTTCTCGAAACTAAATCTGAAGTTAAAGATAATAATGATGATATCGACTAAATAAACACCAAACGTATTTAACATTCGACAGAATTTTCTACTTTAAAAATTATTCGCTCGTCTTTCGACCTCTGTCAATTTTGTAATTTTTTATTAAAGTTTTGAGAAGAATAATTTCCTGAATAATAATTTATGTTATTTAAAGCTTGTTTCTTACTTTTTCGTTTAAGGTCGACAAAAGTGACGCATTTTTGTCTTTTCCAGTAATATAAATACTGAATATCGTTATTGAATGTAACAGTTCTTCGCGGATCATTAAATTTAATAAAAAATGAATCTCTTTCCATTCAATTCTTTTAATTGCAAAATCGGCTATTGGATTATTGGACTTCGGGAATGAAGATTCACTGGATTCAATGAGTCTCGACATAAAAAAAGAGAAAGAAAGTACACGGTTATTCGCGGTTCACATGAGTAACCCTTCGCGGCTCTTATTATTAATTCGATATTTGCTTGAAAGAATTTAAATGCGTTTGTTACGTACTTGTCGTGTGTTTGCTGTCGTATTATCTTCAATTCTTGATGACTTTTTCTGCCATAAAACACTTTTTAAAGATTATTTGTAAACGAATTCGATCGATTATAATAAAGAAAATGTTTGTAATTCGTGTAACATTAACACGAAAGTGATCGTTGCTCAATAGCAAATCTGACACAAATATGTTAATGTAATTAAGGAAATTACTCATTGATTTTCTCATTAAGTATTGATGGAATATTTTTAAACTTGATCATTTTAAGGCAATTTTTCTGAAATTATCGCGTAATTTTAGTGAATAACGTCCTTAATAGTTATGTGTTAAAACGATTTAATTAAATGTAATAATTCATATGAAACGTATTTATAAATGACTATCTTTTATGAATATCGTAAATTATTCGATACGTTAATTATTGCTGCTGAGTAATATTATCATAAATTTTTTGTAGTTACAATGTTAATTAATTGATTTTCGTGGATAGAAAAATTGTATTTTAATATGTGAAGAAACTTTCGTTTGATATATTTTTTGTGGAAATTGCAAAAGGAAGTATTGCCCTTTAAAGGCGCCAATCAATTCTACTTTACTTGGCCTTTACCGACCGACACACGGTTGCACTTTCATTCTGATTTCAATCTGAAAGTATGCTTCTGCTGCACTCCATTCATTCCTAAGCTATTTGCATAGTTGCAAACTCTTATACTTTACCAATATTTTATTTTTTATTGCATTACTATTATTTGCTTTTGGTGTGATGTAATAAAGAAATTTCCAGATAAAGATTATTTACTTTAGCTTGTTTTATTTACCGACGCCTTTTGCTGTTTTCAGACATTTACAAATAAAAATTTCAATTTATTCTTGGAATCTTTTTTACTTTTTGTTTTACTTTCCACTTCACTTGTTATCGAAAATCTTATTTTCTGTAAATATAATTATATGGAATAAGTTTTATTTACTTTCTGATAGATAAAATCGTTTTCTTTATTATAAAAGGAATTGGTTATATTTTTTTTTACGCAAAATGTAAATTTAGTTAAAGTTTTATATCTAAATACGTATAATTTGTCAAAAATTCTCATTAATCAAATTTATATCCTTTAAAATTACTAAACATAATATGTTTATAACTGTCTTAAACCAGCATATTTACAAGTTTTTATTAAATATTCAGAATCAATAATATATAATGTTATTCTTCTTGTATATAGTTTGATACTTTAATTGATTTTCTGTTAGACTGTGATTTTCTGATTTTCTGTTAGACAGAAAAAAATAACTGTTTGAATAAATTTGTTTACAATATAGTATATATACATTTAAAGTCTTAATTTTTATATTTTTTTATATAAATAATCATGATGTACAGTACAGTTTTAATGTTTTCACTGATCTGATTTATTATTTTTAAATTGAATTTTTAAAAAGTTATAAAGTAAATTTGATCGAGAAATATAATAAAATGTATAAATGGAAATTCACCATAAATGTTGAAAAGAATATGTAATGAAGTTTGTTCACATAATTAAATTAATGTCAATATATATATGTATGCATATCCAAGCTATTCAGAGATTGAAATGAATCATAAATAAGAATTTTATAAAACTATTTTACTAATTAAAAGTTGAATATATGTTATACTCATATATTTTCTAGTTAAGTATTTAGAAGCATAAAATAAATAGAGAATAGTTCATAAATTTTGTAGCTCTATTTTCATACTTTTAAAATATTATCCCACTACTTGTAAGGCTATATCCTCTCATTAATCCTCTTAGTTATGCTAAGAAATAATACGCAGCACTAGGTACTAAATGTTACATTATTTTATTAATGTGTATCATACAAAGCAGTGATATGTATAAACTGCATAGTTCGCTACATAACATTTCAGAAACAAAAATGAAGCATTTTCTTATCCAAGGATTGAGGTCCTGGTATTACTGTATTTAACGTTTCTGTAAACAATACCACTCCCTTGTAACACATCGTAACAATTACCTGCATACCCACCCACGTAATTTATGGGCAGCTTTTAGAAGAATTTTTAAATTTAACTAAATTCCAAAATTATTTACTAAGTTATTAAGAGAATTTCATTTGATAGCATAGCCTGATTTGATTTTTGAAATAAATCTTTTATTTTAAAACAAACTTTTCCCATGAAATAACTTGTGAATGGCTTCTTAACTCTTATTACTATCATGTTAACTATCTCGCTGGCAATAATACACCATTAAATTCAATTTTTAATGTTTTCTTGAATAGAAAATTAATCATATTTTTTTGTTTAAAAGATGTTAGAAATAGGTATGAGACACTCGGGAATAATCTTGAAAAACATAATAGAATATATTTCAGTTTCGGATTTAACTATTTATAAATTCTTAAGTGTTTTTAGTGTAACATACCATACGTTCTGCAGAGTAGGCTAAGATGTTTGACAATATCACGATCATTCACTGGTTTTATAATTTACTTCACATTACTTTCTATTATTATTTCAATACACGAGATTTAACTATTAAAACACAGAAAGAAGTTCAAACTTTTCAAATATTTCTCTAAAACTATTTCTGAAATTAAATTATTTAACTTTTTTATCCATTCATAGTTGCATGAGTTTTTTTCCATAAGAAAAACGGTTTTTTGAGAACATTTATTTTATACATAATTCAATGTTTATATTTATGAATGCAGCTACTCATTCAGTGTTTGAAAATAACGGTCTTTTATTCTGTATAAGTATTTACTTTAATGATGGAAAAATAAGTAAATAAATAGATCTAAATAAACGAAGTGATTAACTGACATATAGGTACATTATTTATTTAACGAATATCTACATTACTCACATATGTAGGTGTGAAATATTACACTTATATATGCAGAGTATATATGAATTTATACGTCATATATTTATGTAGTATACACACTATTTAAATTAATTTATTTTATAAAATGTTATATAACGTTTTAAAATTCTTTCGCCGTCTGCGAGTCTTAATTTTACTTATTAAAAATATATCTGATTGATTGATCATTATTGTAAATAATAAAGGCCACTATTTCGATTCTAGTTATAAAAAATAAGGATTTGATTCGATATTCATTTTTTATGACACCATAAAATTTAGTTCGGATTATTGACTGAACATAAGATATACAATTAAATTTATAGCTAAGATACTAAAAGGTTAAAAAAGTAACAAAATAAAATTAAGTTATATATTTTCATAATAAATAATTGAACATATAGTTATATTTTTATATGTGCTAAATGTTTTGTTTAAATTTTACAAATGAATATTTAATTTAATAATCAAAATTTATATATTTTATGATCAAGTTTATAAATTTACATCTTACTCTATGACTGTATATTCAATAAAAGTAGAATATAATAACAATGTTTCATATAGAAAAAAGTATTTGAAACTATTTAAGGACAATCTAAATGTTCAACAATCAAGTTATAATAAAAATTTAGAAAGTGTTCAAATGTAAAATTAAAATCCCATTTTACATTTTAATCTTGATGTAATAATTGAGTAACTGAATGAGTGAGCAAATAAAAATAAAAATATAAATGCTATCATATAATAAATTTTAATAATATCCTCAGTACGCCATTAAGATATATACCTACTAGTTTAGTTAGATCTATTGCCACATGTATACTTCTATATTTAAATAAAATTATTTGTAATTTCTTCATAAAAAATAATTGTAATTCATAAGTGAAATTGAAACGAGCAATTATTTATTGTGGCATCGTCACAATGCTGAGCTGAAATTTTAATCATATTTTTTATGTATTTAATTCAAAATATATGCTTTCCATCTCAAATTAGTAGTGGCTTGCCCCTGTACATCATACTTTTCCTTTAACAATAGAGTCGTGTCGGTCATTTATTTAACACCTTTCAGAAGAAATTTTTGAATTGAAATAACACGACTTTCAGTTTGCATGGAAAATTCGCATATAGTTAATCAGGGGACCTCCTGCCCTGAGATTTCCATATTTGATCTCGTTTTTCATCTATCTAACTCCGTTCTCGAGATTAAGGACGGATAGACAGTCGACAGTGGGAATTTGTAGGTCTACAGTTTTTTCAAATTGCAGTCCAATTATTATGTAAACCACGAATAACGTTAAAGAAGTAGTTTTCTGTCTTGTCTACAAAATCTCTACAATTTAATTCAGATATAAGAAGGCAGAGGAAACTTATCACAAATTGTATAATGTTACTAAAGCAAAAACTTTAAAAATATTAGTTATAATACAATAAATAATTTTAAAATATTTTTTATAATAAAAGTTATTCTGTACATAATTCAAGTATTTGGATACATTTAAAGTGTATATTTTAAAACCTAAATTACAATATTTTCAAGAAGAACTCGATGTATTGAAAAGTATTTTATTTTTCCATAGAGAAATGTATATTTAAAGAATAATAGTTGAGAGGTCAAATTCGAATAATTTAACAGCTATATTTATGACGTTTAGCAGCTGCTGAATTTAAGAGAATTTCGATGTGGTATTAAAAACAAATTCAGAATACAACAAAGAAGATTTTTTACGAGTTAAAAGAGAGTTTGTCGTGAACAAGCAAAAGAGTTTAAATCATTTTGTAAAGCGACACTGTCATGATTAATTAACTTAATACCGTCCGCTTGGTTCGATACTTAAGGAGGTAATGTCAAAATAGGATTGATATATGCTGCATAAAGCTAACAAAAAGGGATCTCGACGGGGATTCATTTGGAACCCCCGTCGACTGATGTAAAATCGAAGAGAAAAAATTCGATGGTGCCAGAAGCGAAACGAAAAAAGAATAACTGGAAGTAATCCAACTTTAAGTTATACCAATGTCAAAAAATCTGAGATCATAAATTTTACACGAGCTTAAGGTATATTTTGTGTCTAAATATACAAGAATTAGTAATTTTTTTTTCAGTGAAAATGTGAGTAAAGAATATTTGAAATTTTGCAATTGTACTCTACTATTAAAACGGATACATAATTATTATTTATAAGACATGGATTATGTAATAGTACGGTTTTTAATATATTTTATAAACTTCAAACTGTAAAGTTAATATAAATTTCTTAGTTTTAGATAATCCAATCTCTCGATCACTTAGCCTACTTAGAACCATCGCATTAAGTTATGTACTATCATTACACATTATACTGTACTGTAAATTAAACTTAGAATTTTGAATAAAATAAATAGAAAACTTTAGAAATTTCTTATAATTTTAGTCTGCCTAAACTTGAAAAAATTTTTGCGTATTTATATTGTTATGTTATTGTTTTTTTAAATATTAAACTGCTGTAAAAATATCATTCTATACTTTATATGTAAAATAATGCTTTTTTATCACATCATAAATATGAAATAATAGTAATACGTAAATAAAATTAAATTTATTTAAATTTTTTATAGTAGTATTTGAGAGTTTCTTTCCTATTTATATATCAAAATTTATAGTAATATTATGAAAAACCTTGAGAATAATTTATAGCAATGCTATATGTAATAAAATTAAAGAAAAATTTAAAATANTAGTAAAACTTCTCTATAGCGAAACTTGCAAGCCGAATACGTCTGTTATAGAAAGGTGCTCGCCAAAGAGAGGTTTTGTGAAAATTACTTTTAAATGAGACAATCTTTAAATGGAGCCTGCACTATTATTATTTACTAGCTGTTACCCGCGACTTTGTCCGCAGAGGTTTTGCAAGCAAACCCCATTTACATTCAATATTTCAATAACCGTAGTAATTGTTAGGTCTATATAACACCTACCGCTGAAGAGAATTGCCGAGAATCAAACGAACCATTTTCAATTTGATCAATTTTCTGGAGCAGTTACAATCGTTCTATAATCGAACCAATATGCAATAACGAATTTAAATTAGAAAATATATTTTAAATATTTAAATATTGAATTTTGTAATCGCAATCAAGATAAATCGATTAATGTCGTTAACTTTTATCGATTAATTTTATGATACATTAAGCTGAATATTACTTATTTGTAAGAAAAAAAATTATTAAAATTATCATACGTCAATAAATTTCGCGATAAAAGTCATTTATAATGACTCGTTACGTCGAAAATATTTAAGGCAGATATTTTACAAATCAGTAAAGAGTGGAAAAATAAGAAATTCTTTTCATGCATGTGAATTTATAGATAAGCATATCGTAACATTCAAATATGAATTGGTAAAGTTACACAGCCAACTCGAAACTCGATAATCTATAGAGCAGTATTCAATCATATTCTTTCTTGCGAAGTATTACGTTACCACGCTGTCAGAATTTCAAACACACCTTGATCTAATAATATATATATATATAAGTTTTTCTCCATAACAATAATCTAAGTTCGATAATAAAGAATTTTATTTATCATGCATAGTAAGTATCACGTATATACTACACACATGATTATTACAATAATTTAATATTTTCATCTCTAATACTAGTTTATGTTATATTTAAATTCCTCTATACTTTAATTCCTAAATAAAACTATTTGAACACAAATATGTACAGTACATAACTAAACGTTAATATTTACATGATATAAAATATACTTTGAAGTATTTATGGATGCAGCATGACATTTAGCAACAGATATTTAATGTAGATCTATCTATAATTATTATATTTTAATTATTTTACTTAATATATGCTTTGTAGAATAATAGATATATGCAGATTTTTATTTTCTAATATAATTGTAAACTGTACATTACAGATAAACTTATATTATTAATTTAGCAAGAAGTCGTGTGGTCATATCCCACTCGAGATATGACCAGACGACATTTTGATGGCAGATTTATCAGATTGGGTCCCTTTCCTACTCGATAATAGAGTCTAATTGTAAAAACAGAAAAACCTATAATCATCCTCTTTCTACAAAAGGGGAAAAAAGAAATTAGAACCGTAATAAACAAAATTAATTGTTATTACTAAAACAGCTTTCCTCTGTTAATTTACTTTTCAATAAAATAAACTGAAAATTAAACAAGTCTTATTTAATCTTTTTTAGTTATCAAGCCACAGAAATACTTTCTTAAGTATAAAAGAAATGGTTTTCCTTTGTCGCATAGCTTACATCGAAAATCCAACAACAGGTTGCTTAACTTTCTCGGAAACATTTAAATTTGCGTGTGTGGCGCCATCTATTATGATATTTTATTAGAAAAAATTTTTATATTTTAAATTATTATAAAATGAGAAAAAAAAGCTTAATTTTGACAGTAGGAATGGATTTTATAGCATATTGTAAATGGAAATAACGAATAAAATCTGCATCAAGTCCTAGTCCACTCGAGATATGACCACACGATCTCCACAATATCTCCACCCCCTCGACCTTTAATCGCCAAAATTTAATAGAATCAATCTCCCCAATACAGAAACCTTTCTGCAAAATTTCAGAAATTTTCGACAAAAATTATTAAGCTTCAACACAGGAATTATCAAGCTTCAAAGAAGGTAAACAAAATCGTGCTTCTCATATATATACACACACTAATATCCATACAAAAGAAAATGAATTTTTTTTACATTTCTCGACTTTGAATCCAAAAATATAAAATTCTGGGGTTATATTTTGAGCGATTGCCATACTTTTCCTCTGTTATATGTAACAGAGCCGGAAAAGTACAAGTGATAACATGAAAATTTCATGTGTTCAGTCCTGCACAATGCCGGATTATTGGACGTGTCGGACTGGCGAGTGATGGATTATAGAGACTGTACTGAATTTTAAAAATTTATCTTCTTATTTACATTTTTAATTATTTGATTATTGTAATAACAATATTATTATAAAAATTCCACTTAACTTACACATGTTGTCTTATATAAAAATATCAAAAATATATTTGAAATGTTCCGTATAATGTGTTAATTACTGTTGACACAACAGTAAGTAAATACCCCATATAATCATAGTAAAACTTCTCTATAGCGAAACTTGCAAGCCGAATACGTCTGTTATAGAAAGGTGCTCGCCAAAGAGAGGTTTTGTGAAAATTACTTTTAAATGAGACAATCTTTAAATGGAGCCTGCACTATTATTATTTACTAGCTGTTACCCGCGACTTTGTCCGCAGAGGTTTTGCAAGCAAACCCCATTTACATTCAATATTTCAATAACCGTAGTAATTGTTAGGTCTATATAACACCTACCGCTGAAGAGAATTGCCGAGAATCAAACGAACCATTTTCAATTTGATCAATTTTCTGGAGCAGTTACAATCGTTCTATAATCGAACCAATATGCAATAACAAATTCGAATTTAAAACGGTTCGAACATTTTTAAAATTGAAATAGATAAAAATATTTATAACAATGTCTGAAATGTTATCAATTTAATACACCTAAGTACTCAATGAAGACTAAATGTAGTTGAAAACAAAAAATCGTATCTAAAATAGTACAGTAGAAGCCGTTTTCCAGTTAAGCCTTAATGCTCTCCCTCACCCCCCCGCGGGAGAATTTCTAAAAATCCCTTCTTAGTGTGCATTGCCATGACTTACCCTACTAAAATGCAGATAAAAACAAAAAATCGCATCTAAAATAGTACAGTAGAAGCCGTTTTTCCAGTTAAGCCTTAATGCTCTCCCTCACCCCCGCGGGAGAAATTCTAAAAATCCCTTCTTAGTGTGCATTGCCATGACTTACCCTACTAAAACGCAGATAAAAACAAAAAATCGCATCTAAAATAGTACAGTAGAAGCCGTTATTCCGGTTAAGCCTTAATGCTCTCCCTCTCCCACCACTTGGGAATTTCGAAAAATCCCTTCTTAGTGTGCGTTTTCATGACGAACCCTAACTGTGTACCAAATTTCTGCTCTTTAGGTCCAGCGGTTTGCTCTGGGCGATGATGAATCAGTGAGTCAGTCAGGACAAGCAATTTTATATATATAGATGAAAATATAATGTCTATACCATACAAAAAGTAGTAATACGACACATTACAATAAAGGCTAGTTTTCACATTACCAGAAAGTGGAAACGGAAATATAACTAGATTCCGTTTACATTTATTTTCTGTTTGGTTATATATCCACAATACCCGAATATCGCGAGCAGAATTAAGTCAATTGTAGCAAGTTGTCTCCAATCTTAATCGGAGCCTACTTGCTGCAATTGTTCTTTATCTTTATATATTGTTTATGTATTTTATTACAGAAGAAAATTATTTTATTATTACTATTATTTCCTCTTCTAAAATCAATTCTAATTTTTTTCTTTGTCTCGCTCTTTTCGAACAGCCTGTCATTATCCTTCAAAACAAGATATAAAACGTTACCACTACTACGTCATAACTATTGTATTTTTCTATTGGTCAAAACATGACAGAAAATCCAACGGAAACTGAAAAGTTGAATAATTCTAATATGATAATACAGCTGATTACATCATCATCCGTGTATTCATCCACTAAGTCCAGAAATTTTTCAACTTTTGCCCTTTTACGATGTTACAACTGATATTGTAATGAATTAACAATGTTTTATCGTCATCCGATGATGACTTTTCAGATGAATCGAGAAAATTTAATAACAGTAGCACAAGACTTTCTTCATTCTCCCGCAAACATTCGCATTTCAGAGCAGATGGTACTCTTGCTTTCGGCCAGAGCAGAAGGAGTTACTCTCAGCGACTTGAATAGAGAATAGAATACTCCGCTGCTCTACTATGACCAGTCGGACAGAAAGAAGCATGCAGAGCATTTTACGAGCAATCTAGAGCAGCCAGACGAATTCTCCTTGTATGACACTATTGGCGGTTCTGTAACAAGTGTCATTTCTGCTGTTTATTTTCGTCATCATGATCTGTATTTTTCCTTTCTTAAATCTCATAAAGTGACTGAAACATTTCTTTGTACCTTGGCATGTTCACACAGTTAAGATGTCAGAAACTATGTTGAAGTAATGGTAAATCTTACTACGTTAATCAGACTCTGTTTTGTCTTTACATCATTTTCAATAGCTGCCACGAAATTGTAAACTTTCTCATTGCTGGAAAAAAATCCGATTTAATTGAATCTGTCAATTTAGAAAGATCCGCATTCGAAGTTTTATCGATATTCACTTTATGAGTGAAATTGAGTCTCTACGGTAAGCTGCATCATTTAACGCGTAAGATAGGCGGAAATTTACCTTCACTGCTTCGTGGAAGCATGTTGAAATTCTAAGACAAATCAACGAGGTCTGGTGTCTAGAACTTCGGTTCTTAAGGAATTGCGTACGTGCGTGGCAATTCGTACGCAACGTACAAATTTCCTTAACGCACGTACGCAATTCTTTAAAGACCAAAGTCAGTTCAAACGGAAACGACATCAAAATGTCGCTTCCGTTGAAAAAAACAACTTTGAATTGTTAAAGTCAGAACCTGTTTCCACTTAAATTCATGAAATGGCTTGAAAAATATTAAATTACTTTCTCAGCATATCGAGATATGCTTCACAATACAAATTTGCGGTTAAGTATTTTAAAACCATTTGTACTTAATTTAAATGTTGAATTATGCTTTGATCCAATTTGAGAAAGTAAAATAGATTTGGCGGTAGAAATACAACCTCGACATTTTCCAGCTGGGTGTCAGTAAGCAGCATTGTCAAGAAATAAAAAGCACTTTCCTGTTTAGCATTTTTCTATTATTCTATTTTAACAAGTTCGTCAACATTTTTATCGTCATCCAATCCTTTCTGTTTGATTTTCATTAAAATTTAAATTTTGCAATGACTACATTCTTGAAACATGTTTGTTTGACAAACTATTTAATTACGGGTATCCCTCGTATATCGCGGTTGGAAAATTGCGTATACCCCCGTACAACACAGCTTCCGGTTTGTTCTAATACGGTTCAAGAATTCGCGAAAAATCCGTACAAAATTTCACAATTTTTACGTACAAACTCCGTTACTCGATATTTTTTTTTTATTCAAGTAAGCACACGAGTCGTCTCCAATTTGCTTATGTATTTTACAATATTGTTACAATATTTAAATTTTTAATTTCTTTTGCGTCTTTCGCCGGGATTACTTTAATGAAAACTGAAGAAAAAAATTGTACTAGCTTACCTATCAACCAGCTATTGTTGATGTGGCTTTCAGACATTAGCATTTAAAACCATAACCGTGTTTTGGTTTTATAGATTAATTTTCCTATTTAATAAAGTTTATTTAAACATTTTTAGGTAGTGCTATTAACCTTTTTTTTTAACTGTAAGTGATAATCATTGGTAAAAATGAATGAAATATTGCGATATCTAGGTACTCGAACTGATTCCAACTCGAACAATTCGGTATTCGAACACAAATTCTGGAAAAGATTGCTCGGTACTCGAGGCCACCCAGAACAAATTTTCAATTAATAATATATTTTTATTTTGTCATCATCATGTCATATTTTTTATCATAAAAATTTTTATGATAAAAAAGAAATATTTCTGATCAAGCTCAACAAAAAAGCTCGGAAGAAAACGATACTTTGTAAAAAGAAAACGCCTGGTTTAACTAAAATTAATAATAACGCGTACTACAGTACTTTTAATTGTGATTTTTAGTTAATTTTAATCATTCTCTATTTAGCTACTAAATCGGGATTCATCCTTGGATTTGCTGCTCGATATCATTGCCAATGGATGATTAACTGTTCTTGTTTCTTTAATATTTCAATAGCTTGCAATTGGTCAATCTGGAATGTTTCTGCTATTTTTTCATTTTTCGCTTCACTCATTGTGACATTCAGTAATTTTCTCATTCTCTTTTAATGTCAATGATTTAAGCAGAGACATATCGGCAATCTCATTTTCTCTTCCCAACACTGCAAAATATGTGTTCTATCTTTACCGCAAATTATGGATAGACAAGGGTGTAGATGTGGACAATATTCAACTACTTATAAAGTACTTTCTATTGTAGGAGATTTTTTAAATAGCCAGTCGGCGATAGAGGTAGTTGCATCTATTGGTCGAACACGCCATAAGCAAGAAGACGAACTTCCATGTAAGCCAGGGGTGTCCAACCCGCGGCCCAAGGCAAGTTCCAATGCGGCCCAATAAAGGTGTAAAAAAACCGACAAATGTTTTTATTTTTTGATTATTTATTTATTTCAACGGCATAAACTCAGAAAAGACATTTCACAAAGCCATAAACCTTTATTTATATTTCAGTTTTGAGTGGAAATGAAATATTTTCATGTACTTGGAGATGTGTGAATGAGGAAGGATTACTAAATAAAGCTGGAGTTGTGACTCAAAGGATTATAGACCCAAATTTGGTGAAAGGAGAGACAGAACAAAAGATAAAAGTTGTCAGAAAGGTTAAATAGTTCTTCTGTTAGGCAAATATTGTCTTAATTTTCCAACCTTTCTTACTTCTTTATCTTTTGTCCTTTCTCTTCTTTTTACGCATTTGGCTCTATAATTTTTTGAGTCACAACTCCAGCTTTATTTAGTATTTCTTCCAGCGTTGCAAGATTTGGCTACATTTTTCGCCAAATGTGGCTACTTTTTTTAGTTTGACGTAAAAAAATATCATTTGGCGCTTTGCCTACTTTTTGGGCTACATATCATTTATAAATATATTAGTTGAATAAAAATGCACTTTAGCATGTTATTTCGTCGCTTTTTATTAATCAGAGACTCAAATAAACCAAATATTTGCGTTTTTTCAAATAAATGAATTTATCTATTTCTAAATAAAAATTGAAAGAAGTAATTTTTTAAAATATCCTGTTTCGTGATAAAGTTTTAATACTTATTACTATAATCTAGACATGTTAATCCTTAAATATACTTGTATATTGGGCCACAAGTGTATATTATATATACTTGCGGCCCAAAACTCCTTGACTTCTTCCAATGCGGCCCAGAGAAACAAAAAGGTTGGACACCTCTGATGTAAGCTTTCATGTAAGATACAACCCAAATTGAAGTCAGTAACTTACGCAAAAGTTAGTCTTTTTGCTTATGAATTATTTCACTGATGATTAGCATATAAAACACCTTTATTGTCACTCATAATCGTCCGAGATAAACACACCTGCGGAAACTGTAAAAAGACGTGTTTTGAAACCTCTTGAAGTGTCTACTGTCACACGGTTCTGAATGTACAATATGTCTGAAATTGTCCCTTTTACTTTAGAGAAGAGAAAGACGTTTACGGGAGTAAGATTATAGAAGTAGAAAGGGTAATCCAAAATAGGAACGTAACATGATTCAAGAACTGTCACACAATAACTGTAGAATAAGCAGGTTCGTTATCGTGAATCAGAAGGCAACTTGTAGCCTCGTGAAACTTTCCATATACACGGCGGATGCAATGCAACAAACGTTGCAGTGCAGTCTGGTAGAATTAAACATTCGCAGTTAGTTCTTTAGAAACGACATTTTTATGGTTTCATGTTTGTTAAAAAACAAGAAAACGTAGTTATCGCCTTTGATTTTAGGGACAACAGTTCGTGCGTCTTGGTAACAGACAATCGCCATTCCATCAATTAGAGTTTCGTTCCGGATTAAATTGAAAACATTAAATCTCGTCGCCAATTACCATCGCCAATTACTATCGATCTCAGAAAGAATGAATTGCAGTCGCATATGCTAATGAAGTCTCTCCAGGAGCTCTAGTCTGCTATGTGCGAATTTGTCGAACGACATTTGGTGATGTCACAGTCAACTGAACTCACTGTCGTAAATTGAAATCGAACACCAACTAATCTGCAAGTCCACTCGGTGACAGGGACAGTTACGACTTTATAAAGTTGCTGGTTTTAGGCTAAACAACTTCCACATTTATTTAGCCAATAGGAAAGCATGATAAAAACTGAAGCAGTTGCAAGTGGAATTGTTTAGTAATATGGCGGAGAAGCTAGTAATGGCGAGGCAGTTCGAACTAACGATTAATTTTTTGGACGAACATAAAAATATGATTTCTGGAAAATTTGATATCTCATTTACAGCAGCAAACTGTTGTTATTTTATCAGCTGTTGTAACATTATTGTGATACTTTGTAACGATATGTTGTAATTATACTTTGTATTTATAATCTGACATGTAAAACATCTGTAATACTCTTCTTGTAAAAAGGCTTGCTAACTTCTGTGTCAACCAATTGCTGTTAGTACAGTACTGTACATAGTATTATCCATGTTATTACTATGTTTCTAAACTAACAAATGTACTTAATTGTCATGAATTGTCATGTAAAATCAAAACACATACCTGCAATTTTACAACGATACTATACTGTTATTTTATGTCTGTAAAACCAACTAACAAATGTATTGTGTTATAATACCTTATTATGCATTTGCGACATCAGGTCATGTAACATTAATAAATCTAAATGAATGAATGAATCTCATTTACAGCAAAAGATAAAATTATGGGAAAATTTCAATATTCTACTGAACACCGATGACATTGGTCCTCTAAAACCGCAGATAAGTAGAGAAAAGTAAAGTTGGCTATATTTGTTTGTTTTAATAACTAAATAATAACTAATTTAATAGGCAGTTTTAATAACGAATTGGTTTACTATAGGAACATTTATATGATTTTTATATTAGGCTACAGTCTATTAAATTTAGTTACAGCATATACTTGTGTGTGGGTGTGTTGTAGATCAATAAAAATATAGCTCATTGGACTGCAATTTGAAAAAAAAAATTGTAGAAAGCGTAAGAGCAGGAGGACCCGATGAATTATATACGAACTTCCGTTGCAAGCCGAAAGTCATTTTAATTCAAAAATCCTCCCGAAAGATATTAGATGGATGACCGGCACGACTCTGTATTGCTAAAGGAAAAGTATGATATACAGGGAAAAGCCACTACTAATTTGAAATGGAGAACTTATATTTTTAATTAAATAAATTTAAAAAATATGATTAAAAATTGCATCCCGGCTTTGTAACGATGTCACAATAAAATAATTGCTCGCTGGAACATTATATTGCTAGTTAAAATTAAACTAATGAGTCTCTATCGTTTGTACATTAACATACAGCATAGAATTTTAAATATTGAAATATTTAATAGTAAACTCGGAAAAACTATCTGAATCTCTTGTAATGTGCAATTAAATCTTTGGTAAGCATACTTAAAAATTAATTTTAAAAGTTATGTTAAAAATGTGTCCATATCAAATGAAAATATAACATGTCTATCAATAGTCTACAACCAAATGATTTAATTTATGAAACTTTTTATAGACATGAAATGATTTCAAACGTTATGTGAAACAAAAGCATTGGTGAGAAAGAAATCGTCTGGAAAGACTGATGGTTAGGATAGCGAGTGTTCATGCGAGTTGTTCTTACGATGTAGTGAGAAGGTGAGAAGAGTCGAATATAACGAATAATCACGTAAAAGTCGCCTCTCACGCTGCAGACTTCGCTACAGTGAGAGGTTCTAGCGAGATAACGACATACCTATCCGGTCAGTCATC
This sequence comes from Centruroides sculpturatus, assembly GCF_000671375.1. Lineage (NCBI taxonomy): Eukaryota > Metazoa > Arthropoda > Arachnida > Scorpiones > Buthidae > Centruroides > Centruroides sculpturatus. The sequence goes on from NW_019385031.1 coordinate 364,788, forward strand.
ACGAGTCGTATTTCACAAGTAGATCTTACATAGCAGACTAGAGCTCCAGGTCTGGACACACTGCACTTCTGATAGTCTGTCAGATTGTGTGCACAAATCGAGAATTAATCTTTCTCTTGTCCAAATTTTCACGTAAGATAATACAAATCGTTTCTCTGTTAAAACGAAGTTCTTCAGCAAGTAATGGTACAGTCAATAGACGATCATTTGTCAGCTGTTGCACACTTTGGACGTTGTCATTATTTCAGACTGTGAAGTTCGTCCATCATAGACCTCCAACAATCTCTCCCACGATGGAAGAGTCATACAAACCAATCGTACCCACTTTTACGTTACTGTGTCACTTCCATAAAACTTTTGCAAAATTCCGTGCAGTTCGAACGCCGTTTTGTCCAATTTGTTATAGAACTTGATGTTATTATAGTTCTTTACTCCATTTGCTTTCACTAATGTGTGCTCCTTTGAAATCTATCTGCGCTTGTCCGTAGATAGGCGTTCGGTAAGGTATGCATACATCATGGTGGAACCATGATACCTCAATCTATGATAGACATAATGCTACAACTTCTGCGTGCGTTTGCATAGCAGTTAGAATAAGTTCATGCATTGAAAAACGGTGTTTCTGCTAATTATGGTCACAAGGCCATGTGTTTCCTACGAATGATATGAACGGACACACTAAGCGAACCCGCCAACAGCAAGTTAGCTGACAGAAATTTTACCGTGCCATAAAATTGTTTAGTCAAATTGATTTTAAGAATTCAACAGAGAAAAGAGTATTCAGATTTTAGAATTGATTTAACTCGATGAGAATTTGCTATGACTGTTAAGAGAAATCGAGACATCAATTACAGTACATTTTGTGTGTCCGTATTCGTAATGAAGAGTATCCATTTATGAATGGTCAATTATGAAGAAGTTTCATGCGTTTTATACCGATGCAGGAAAAAATCGTCATTATAGAGGAATGTCTGCTTTAGACTGATGGCCGTTAACAGACGGTTTACTGCAGTACATGAAATATTGTCTACAAAATATTATTATTATGATAATGTATACAGTCAAATCTCGGTTTTTGAACTTAATTCGTTCATAAAAGTTGTTCTCAATCCGAAATAAATTTTCCTATAAAAATCAATATAAAAATGGATTAATCCGTTTCTGATCCCTAAAACAAAGCCTTTTACTTTCCCGGCTGTTATACATAACAAGGGAAGTATTAAAATCGTGTCAATTTTGACCCTCCGAGTTTTTATAAATCTCCACGTTTTGACACCTCCTGAATAAATAAAATAATAATAATAAATAAAAAAAACGGCAAAAAATTCAGTGGATATATGTATGTATGTGTATATATGGTGGCTTGTAAATGAGGAGCATTCATGCTATAAAATTTTAATGACTAAAGATCGTATGGATGGGGAGAAAAAAGGGAGTCGTGCATATCTCCAGTAGGGTCAAACTTAATGACGATTTTATCTTTATTAACATTTATACTTTTTACAAAACTTATCTCTACCCTCAAAATTAAGCTTTTTGCCATTTTATAGTAATTAAAAGTATAAAATATTTTTTACAACAAAATATCATAATTGATGGCGCCACATACAATTTTATTAAGTTATATTGTAATTAAAAATTATAAAAGTTATTTTCTAAATAACATCTCAATAGCCGGAAAAGTTGTGCAAACTGTTGCTGGATTTTTTACCCTTTTAGATCTATTTCAGGCATTGAAATGCCTACAAATGTGATATAATATTATCTATATCTATATCCATTTTAAATACTGTATATAACAAAGCAAAATGATCTGTCACCGTCCACCATGAAACAATCACTTTACAAAAAAGTGTTATAAATACAGAATCGACTCTGCCTGGATGAAATACAGTCAATTTGTGAACGTAATTCGTTCCTAAAAGCTGTTCGTAAACAGAATTGTTCGAAAAGCGAAACGTTCGAAATCCGAGGTTTCACTGTATATAGGAAACATAATGAACTTCTAACATTTTAAATAACTAATAAATTAATCATTATAAATTTGAAGAAGCTCATCAAAATCAATTTTAAAAAATTAAATTAACAAATATCGAATAAAACTTTTATGTTTTAAACATTCATTTCTTTATGTTATTGATTTTACTATTAAAAATATTTTTCAAAAAATCATGCAGTGTTTAGATCGTGTTATAGTTTTAGTTGTAGATTGTATTGTTTTTGTAACTTGTAGGATAAACCAAAAGTCAAAATGAAGAAAGTTTGGAAATAACTTTCTTCATATATTATTAAAATACATAGTTTATCTATGTTTTATTCTTTAAGAAGAAAAAGCAACATAAATTGTTAATTGGAATATAACTTATTTCGATAACAGGTGCCAAGACATTCGTAAATAATATTAAGTGTTTGCCAAATAATTCTGATCAAATTCAACAGATGGCACTAAAAGTGTGGATCTTGATGAAATTCGTTACTTCGGGATCAATATTTCAGAATTAAGAAAAATGTCATGTAATTTTATCATTAAAAATGATATTAATAATTCATGATGCATTGCTTTATTATTCCATTCTTGGCAATATTCGTCTAGTGAAATATTGAAGAATGTTCAATAATCTTTTTTTGAATATATTTGTATATTTAATATAGTTTCTTCAGTATTTCAAGAGGACTATATGAAAATTTTAAGGTGATAAAAAATTGATATAAATGAAAAATTCTTTGTATTATAAAATGCAGTTTACATAATTATTCCTTATTCGTGCCAGGATGTCCTTTAGAAAGAATTTTTTTATGTCTATGTCTATTATGTATAAGATATACCATACTTATAATAATAATAAATATTTTATTCATTGTACCATATTGTGTAAACTGTAGTCAATAAAATATAGCGTTTATTTTGTTTATTTACTTTTAATGTTAGTTTAAAAACTATAATAATTTTTTCTTTATTTAAAAATTACTTTTATTATTATTTAATTGAATAAATAATTTTGAAAATTATTATACATATCATATTTATTACAAATGAAAAATTTTAAATTATCAAAAAGTCTTTTTAATTGAAATGTTTCGTTAATAAATAGATAAATATTTTACTTCTGTGTGCAAATTAATTATAGTTAAAGGTAGATAAAGAAGTGTATATATGCATGAATGCATGAAAACAAAAATATGCAGAACTCCATTTTGAAAAATATAGACCTATAAATTCCCATTGCCGTGCCTACCAGTGGCCAAGCGGTCTTCGTACTCTGAACACTGGAAGTTCGGTCGTGGGTTCGTGCTCTCGCTCGGACGGGCTGGTCATGTGGAGTTTTCCGGGTTTTCGCCACGTCTGTAACGCCTAAATAGTGGCCAGTTTCCCGTGAATAAGACCTCCCGAAAGGCATCCTCTAGGCAGATCGCCCAAGTGTAGCGCTTGCTATAACTTAACCAACAACATCCCACAGTAGTCTGTCCTTCTGTCTGTGTTACCTTAGTCTCAAGAACGATGTTAGGTACATTACACAAAAGTTAAGACCGGATATAAAGAGCGTTGGGCCAGGAGGCATCGATTAACTATATATGCACTTTCGATAAAAACCAAAAGGCATGTTATTTTAGTTCAAACTTTTCCCCTGAAAGGAATTAGATAGATGATTGGTACAACTCCATTGCTAACAGAAAAGTATGATGATAGGGGCAAGCCACTACTTATTTGAGGTGGAGAGCATAAATTGCAACTTGGCATTGTGACGATATCACAATAAACAATTGCTCGTTATTTTCATTTTTACGGAATAGCCATGTACTAGATCTAATATTAATATATTCGTTTTACAAAAATAGACATGCAAATTGCAATATAGTTAAATGAATTTTTCGGAAAGAAAATTTTGTATTTTTGATAGGAAAACTTGATTTTTAACAAAATTTTAAAAAAAGAAAAAAATAGAAACCCGTTTGAAGAAGAAATAACTTATATTGACAACTGTACAGTACAATCAAATTCTAGACATATTGACTCTATCTTTTCAAAGCAATTTCTATTCTGGATCTTACTTTTGACATTGCAGAGTTAATAGTTTCTCTAAACATTCATTGTACTTGTATTCACTCTTTTTATATTTTTTAATATAGTCTTACTACAGCTATAACATTCTCTTGATTTACTCGCCATATTATTTATATGGAAATTCTCTTCATGTCTTTTCAATAAAAGTTTTTGTTTTTTTTTGCAGTAAAATAGTAAATTAATTCACAAATATTATTAAATGTCTTACTATTACAGTAGAATCGAAAGTCTGTAGCTGCATTATCAAACTATTTTCTCGCGATTAGTTATCTATTTGAGCTTGTCTTTTTCTTATACAAATTTTCAATCAACTGTTTTATAAAATGGTCCTCGGCAATTCCTTTACGATATAATATAATCAAAACTCTTTCGAACCACTTACTTAATAAAGTATGTTATTTTTCCAGTGTACCGATTTCAGGTAACTGAATTAGATTGTCTTCCCGATATTAATAAATAAATAAAATATTTCACCAAATCGTGTTCTTGTTCTACAAATATTTTAACAGCTTGTTGACACCTGAAGGCATATATGTTTACGTTCAAGTATGAAATAAATGTACCAATCATGTTTACATAGTTTGTCATTTCGTTTATATAATAGATTTTGAGGATATTTTTCTAGTGATTTTTCAAGATACATATTCATTTACAAAAGACAAATACATGACAACTTATAATGTGTATTTACTAATCTTTTAACTGCACTTTTTAGCCTATAATCTTTATATTTTTTTATATATTATATTATATATACATTTAATACTGTATGAATAATTTGTTTACTGTGTTCTTCCATTTATTATTGTTTTTTCTTTGGTTCTTGGATTTTGTCACACTTATTTTATTATTGTATTTGTACTTTTTGCTGCAATTTTATATTTTCTCTAACACATTTTTTATTATAGTACAGTATAGTAATGTTATCATTGGAAAACTCGTAACCCGCGTATCACGAATTGACAAGCTCGACAATTTTAAGATATTTGCATTGAATGTCTAGAAAATACTACATTTTTATAAATTACAAGGAAAATTACTTGATAGATTAAAAACTTTACATATGTAGTGTGAAAGCAGGATACTAAAGCTGTCCTAAAAAGTCCTAAAGTAGGCTGGCCATAACATTTCTAATTCAACCAGAGACATATTATAGAATCAGCGAAAATGGGGTCTAAAACTGATTGAACTTTGGTCATTTTTAAATTAATTTATTTATTGTCTATGGATTAGTGATGTTATATTGGCACGTTTTTCTAAATTAATGATAGAATTGATTTATTTTATATCTTTTCTATTTTCAAAATACAAAATCATTATCATTCCTTTTAAGTAGAAGATAAGAATCAATTTTTGAACATATTGAAGCTATTGAATTTTCTACTTGAATTCAAATTTACTGTATTGCATTCATCTTGTAATAATATCATATTGTAATGGAATCTTGTTTCTGAACTATAAGCATAAAATGCTTCCCTTACAACAAGAAACCAAGTATATAACTGTCTCCTACAGAGATATTTCTTCTGTAGCAATGATGAATCTCAATCATATTGATTTTATTCTAAGACATAAGTCATTTTTATAGTATAAGTAGCTTTACCCCAAGTATGACACAAAGTTTTAATGTTTTTTTTTTCTAATAGCTGTATTACAAAACGCAATTCTTTTCATTTTCGTTGGAAGCACTTTACTAAAATTCCAAAAACAATGAATTTAAAATAGAAACGATAATTACGTTGAAGCAACCGTTGAATAATAGAATAACTCTCAAAGCGTTACAAGAAGTGCAGTTAAACGTCATAAATTTCATAATGACTAGATATCAGCAGAATACAATCATGGAGAGAACAAAAAATTTTTATTTAAAAAAAGTAAATAAATAACCACCAGATTTAAATTAAAATTAGAAGTTAGTTAAAAAATATAAATAGCATGAAAGAGAAATAATCGTTATAATTATAAACAACACACTTTACTATTAAAAAAAGCAATCTCCTTCATGACAATTTTTGCAGATGCTGCAAATAATATTGGTTCTTGGAAAGAAAAATTTATAACTTAACATTTGGGACAAAAAATTATTTTGTTATTGAACGTATAATTTATTTAACTCCAGCTAAGATAATTTATGTAACATTTACATAGATGTTACAGAATTATTGCAATATGTGCTGTATAATTCAATGTATTTTGCACTTTATTCGTTAAATTTCTTACCGCTTCATCTAACAAAACAAATGTATACTGAATTAATAATATTTATACTTGTGGATAATTTGTCAAAATGATTTTGTCTTTCATTTTTCTTTATGTTGATTATTCCGATTACAGGTTCTCATAAGCGAAATTGTGACAGATCATATTAACTTGTTCAATATATATTGACATTGCGTGTAATTAACTCATCGAATTTATAAATTGTTAGTTTGAAAACTATTCATATAATGAAAACATAAAAAGTAAATATCGGAAAACATTTAAAATATTTGTAAAGATAAGCACTTATTTTAAGATGTTAAATGTTTATCTTAAATAATAAATTAAAAATAATTGCAATTCACATTTTGAAGAACATTTAAAGCAATTTCGAAACAAAAGTGAATATTGAAATAGAGTTTATACGGAAAAGATAAATCAGTTTATATTGATAAAATTATATAAACTACATCTTTAACTTCGTGAAACTTTAATTCATAAGCACATGAGAGAAGTAGAAATTAAAGAAATACTGTGTATTTAATAAGGAACATATACTATTGATGTATGAAATTGTTAAATTATGTTTTATGAAATTTAGCATATTACTCGTAGAAATAAAACATTTCGTAAATTAAAAAAATGTTTAAATACAAAAACTTATATAAAACTTTTTAATTTAAAAGAAACAACCGTTATAATATATAATTTAAATGTATTTATTACAGATAGTTTAATTACTATATTTTTTTATTTTTATTTTACAGGAAATGAAAAGAAGTCGATGCTAAAGATCAACAAGCAAGATGTAATGGAAGATAATATATCAGGTTATTAATTAAACCAATATGGTATACCCTCTTTTGTTAGATGGAATGGAAGAAATTTACCGGATAAAGTGCAATATTCGTTGAATTACACAATACATATTGTAATAATTCTGAAACATCTACGGCCAATATGTTTCCTTGCAACTTAGTGAAAACATAAACCCACCTCAATTTTATTTACAGATTTGGACAAATGTTGCTATTTTCTGTCGATAATAAATTATTTCTAGATTGATAAAATAACAAATGGAAGTTAAACTGAGTTCGACCGATCTTATTTTTTCTGTAATGCAGCCAGTTTAGAAACAGATTGAAAAAGAAGGAAGAGAGTCAAAGGTTCTTGTCTTTAAATTGAACTATTGATTTCACTTATCTTCTGCGTTCGATAAGTAAAATCAATGGAACGAAATGTAGTTGTTGGTCTATTCCCAACTGTAGCAATGGAAATCTTTAAATTCGTGTAAAAATGTTATACAAAATTTAGACATAGCATACAATAATCAGACACAGATCATTGAAATTTTCTATTGAGTATTCATTCTTTCATTAGTAAACGGGTACTTATAAAATATAATTAAATTAAAAATAATACGGTTAATTTTAATTATTTGATTGAAGATGTGTTTGTAATTACAGATTTAGAATTTATATGTAATTTTTAAACCAGATTATAGCTGTCATTCTGGAGGATTTTATAAAAAACATGAAGCGGGACTATTTTCAGCAAATTTATAAAACTTTTCATTAGTTTTATAATAAATAAAAAATATCTCTCTTCCTCTTCACAGAACTAATAATTGTTTATTCTAATGTCACATATCATCTCTGAAAATAAATTAATGTTGCAGAAGGATTCTCTACTCGTAATAAATAAATAATAAAGTGAAGCGGTCAAATTTTATTTCCTGACTCCTTATTATTAATTTATGAGTGTTAATAAAAAATATTTTTCCATCATAATTTGTCATTTATTGTCTTATATATTAATGATGTTATGCATTCTTAATCTGCACAAACGATTGTTGACAATCTTATAGAATTCTTATAAAATATTTCAGTAATTTATTTAAATTATCAATAACTATTATTTTATTTTATTATGTTCATTTTCTGTTTCTTTTTATTCTTCTGTTTCATTTCTGTCATCATAGCAATAAGAAAAGATTAAAATATTTTTTTTTTGTATGTTTTTAAATTATTTTATGTGTAATACTTTAGTTTATTCTTAATATCAGGATAATTTTGTTTTCTTCAAAATTATAAAAAGTTCTCTTTGACTTCTAAATACTAGGAAGAAATATCAGAAGTGTCAATAAAAAATCTAATTACCAACTGCGGTGAATTAAATTAGCACAAAGCATAATTAAATTTAAAACCAAATGTTTGATATTTAAATATCAAAAATAAAAATCTGGATAGACCCATTTACATATTTGATTAAATTATTACAGTGGAACCTGGTTCTCGAATGACTGCATTTTTTCCGTTACTTTGATTTAGGAATTTACAGTTATTGACTTTGTTAATACGAAATTGGGGCATTTGTAACTCGAACCGAAAATTTTGCTATTATTATTATTTTTGTTTTTTTGTGTATATATCTGTAGGTGCACGTTCACATTCTATGTTGTATCGTGACACCGTGAGAACAAATGATATCGATTTAGTGTTTATCAACCGATGAATATGTCATGAAAGTCATTTGATCTCAACCGGCCAATGACAGCCGCATCAGCCGATTTGTGAAATGTTTTGGCTCCGAAATGGTGGGTCTCGAGGACAAAATGGCCGCCAAGCGGAAGTTGGTTAATAGTTTTTTTATGTAATGTTGCACAGACAGTAAACAGTTTGAATAGTACTGCACTTAGCAGTATAAAAATGACTCTTCTGTGGTTTTATGAAATAAAATCACTAATCACGGTTCAGCAAAACTTACGAAGAGAGTGTGGATCACAACCTCCCAATAAGAAAAGCATTTAAAGCATGGAGTGTAAAGTTATACATTATAGCAAAAAATAAAAATTAAAATAAATAAATATGTTACTAAGTAGCCTAAATCATGCCACAAATCGCATCTTTCTATTTAGCATAACCTTTACACAATAAACGTTTGTAATCAGAGAAAGACTATACTGTATGATAATTATGCTAATCGATACTTATTGTTTTATTTTATAATATATTACTTATATTTTTATCCATAAATGTTAAAAAGGTTCGATGATAAGATATATAAGTAAATACAGTAAAACTTGATTAATCCGAAATACTCGGGATCAAATTAACGCATCGTCCAGTTAAAAAGTTTCTAGTTATCCAGGTAATTTTACCAAAAAAGTTCTGTGCGTAAATGCAGTTGGTAGATTCGCTTACGTTTGCATCAGATTCTGCGACACTTTTGATTTTATCGCAGTCTTTAATCACGTGAACAGTATCAAAAAAGACAAGACGAAGTCTTTGACTACCTCCCCTTTGGTCTTTTGTCTCTCCTCTACTTCTCAAAATACTTCGAGTTTCGTTTAAAGAAGCCGATTAATCAGCCTAAATTACGCCACAAGTTATATATTTCCAACTAGCATAGATTTTGCATAATAAACGTTTATAATCATTAATCAGAAAAATATTTTATAACTACCCTGTGTATTAATGTTGTTTATTTTTATTAAGGAGACTTTTTTCTTTTATTTTTATAAATTGAATGTCAATTCTAAACAAAATTATATTAATATAATTGAACTGAAAAAATATAAATATAGTTATTGAAAAAGTTGTAAAAAATGAATTCTTTCAATTTCAATTCCAAATTTAAATCAATGTAAAGTTACAAATTGCTATAGGGCTTTTTATTTTAATATTTAAAGTAAATTTTTTTAAAAACAATTTAAGTAAATTACAATATTTACATCAATATTTAAATATTCATAGTAATTACAACTTTTCTTGCCTCTAGAACTTTGAGATCATGGGAATAAATTTGATTTCCTTTTTCTTGTCTTATTGTCTTCTGAATTTTGTAATTTTCCTATTAAGATTAACTTTATTCTGAATCATCAGCAAATGCGCTGATATTTTTCTAATATAAACTAAACTTATCATTGTTCAAATAGTCTTAAATTCAAATTTTATCAATATTTTAATTATATATTATTGTATCGTCTAATTACTGTATATAAATTTTTATCATTTACATTATAAAAATGAAAAAACAGTTTAATGTTCTAACACCAGATGGTAGCATGGAAATTTGAAATATTTTTAGATTTTTATCATTATAAAAACATATATATTACACATTGCTTTTATACTTATATAAAAAATACAATATATATATATAGTCATTTAAATACATTTTATTAATAAATACAGCTAAATAAAAATGATATAAACTAACTCATAATTACTTTCTGTTATTTAAAACTTTTAATATTATAATATTAAAAGTTTAAAAACTAAAAAAATATTAAATTTCGAATTTTAATGTTTGTAAATGTCAGTAATCTCTTACAATAATTCGCGAAATATCGAAAATCTGATTTTTTATTCTTAGGTTATTAAATAATATAATAACTTTATTAAAAAAATAAATTACTTTAATAAATACATTTTAAAGAATTTTCACAATAAATACAATTAGAAACACAAATTTTGTATTTTTAAAATTGTCATTATTAAGCGTATTTTTCAGTTTTTAAGAAATAAAAAACTTTTATCATAATGAAAAGTGTAATATGTGTATCAAAATTTATTATTTAAAAGTTAATTAAAGTTTTAAAATTAGATTTAAAAAAAGAAAATAAAGTAATAAATTAAATTTAACTTTGATTTTATATTTTCTAGTTATATTTTTAAACGTATTTTTTTCATTTTTATACTTAAAAACTGGAAAATGTAGAAGGATGGAAGATACCAACATTGTTACGATCTATTCCCGAAAGTATTGATGTCAAAGACTTTCGATATTTTCTACGTTACATCAAAAATAACGAAAAAAGAAAGTTACAGTTACGCCCTGGTTAACTAGATGATTAGACCAGGGCGTAACCTTTCGATTATTAGCTACCTAAACTGATAATTTGTTACTCAAGATGTTAACAGTTTTATAAAGTTTAAGGATAATTTATAAAAAAAATATATAGAAAAAAACAAACGTTTTTTCTACTATTAAAAAATATAATTTTAAGAAATATAAAAATAATATTTTCTTGATAAAAAAGAAAAATATGAGTAATAAAAGGAAGCAAATATATATCTTGCGCATTGAAAGAAAACGTTTCTTCGGTTTCATATTCAAAGATATATTGAATATCTAATATCTTATATACGTATAGGTTACTATAGCGTAACAAACGATACTGCTCATCTATAAAAATGTCTAAATTTGTTAAAAGAAAACAAAACTTTGAAAAATTTTTTTCTTTGATAGTTGAATTCCGCTGTTTCTAATGGCATGTATAAATCATCGTGATATATAACCTGTACTTTCAGGAAATTTGAACATTATTTTGATTACTACACGTTGAAAAACACACTTGAATAGGGATTCTTCTTCTGGTTTCAGAATTCAATGAAATTTTAATTAAACGAGAAATATGTCTAATTGCGTAATTAATGCAAAATTATTATATAAATGATAAATTAAGATATATAAGTAAATACAGTAAAACTTGATTAATCCGAAATACTCGGGATCAAATTAACGCATCGTCCAGTTAAAAAGTTTCTAGTTATCCAGGTANCGGTTTAAATAGCATATTTGATTTATTTATTTTTTTTAGTTTCATTAGGTTTATTTTTACACCAAAACCAGTTAAAATTTGACATGGAAATTATAAATCTTTCAAAAATCGAAAACAATAATTCCTTACTGCATTTTTATTAATGTTAATATCTTAATCGTAACTTATTTACAATACAATTGAAATCAAAATCATTCTCTTAATCAGACATTAAACCAGAAATTCTAATAATATAATTTACAAAAATTGTTTTCGGAATTGAAAATTTAATATGCCCTAATATAATATATCTAATAACCATACATTAATCTAATAAAAAATGTTTCATTATAATCAATGTTACTCTATAATAAATAAAATTGCTAATTAGAACTATAATAAATATTATAGTCTTATATAATAGAAATGCCACATAAATCATTCCTCATTAATAATTTAATAAAATTTTACAAAATTTCATTTTATTTAAAACTATAATGAAATAAATTTTATATTAGACTATTCATTCAAATACTCTTTCCTGGAACTGCGTTATGACACGCAATTTACTAAGTTTCCTGTAAAACTGATTGCTCCAAAACAATTCTTGTCTTGTCAAAGACCTTTATTTCGTAAATTTTCATTGAATAGCAATAGAACATTTATCCTTTCTTAAGTATGGAAGTTTACGCTGTCTTTATCAGTCTTGACAAGTCATTTTTGCAAGAAAACAATATAAAATCACTTATTGCAAAAGATCTATTGTCAAAACTGATAAGAATAATGTAAAATTACATACTTAACAGAGAATAAATGACCTCCAATCGCGTCTATAGCTATTGAACGGCAATTTACGAAACAAAAGTGTTTGACAAGACAAGCATTCTTATGGACTAATTACAGTAGTTCTTACAGAAAACCAGTAAATTATTCTTCGGATTTTGAAAATTTTTACATACGTTATTATTTAACATCATTTACATCATTTCATAGGAGTAAAATGACATTTTCTTCTTGGCCTCCCGTATTGATCTGTAATTCAAAAATCAATTCATAGAAACGTCCAATTTTGCTAATAATGAAAGTAAGTATTTTCCTTTAAAGTCAAAAACGAAAATAACGACAATATTTTTATAAATCAGTTTTTTATCACTTAAATAAGTTATTATAATACAAAATATTAAGAGAATGCCAAAAGACATATAGGGGAGATCGGGGCAAGATCGGCATGTTAAGCTTTACTTAAATTTTGCGTAATAAATACTGCTGTAAACTAAAAAAAAAGCTTTGCATATTGTCTATTGGAATGTTACCTTACTATAGAACTGGTTAAAACCAGTTTGGAAATAAAAATAATTAAAATAATTACAACTTTACAAGAAGAGAGAAATT